>NW_003303668.1:427261-433916 GCF_000142945.1 Phytophthora infestans T30-4 | reverse complement strand
CAGCCGGACCCTGCAATCCTCGGCGTCAGCCTCAATAGAAGCAGCAGCCAGAGTGAGACGTGGAGTAACCGGTGAGTGGTGGTGGACCACCAGCTGGGGCTGGAGGAGCAGCAGGAGCCATCTCCGCGGATTCAGCGACGACGGGGAGTGCTGCAGGAGCTACCGCAGGGAGTGAAGAGTCTGGGGCAGGAAGCGCCGAAGAACCAGTTGATGACGCCGCTGTCGGAGGAAGTGTAGCAGACTGAGGGACGTTCGAACCCTCGGCCTTGCCCTCCTGAGAAACAAGTCGAGTAATGCGAGATGATGAGCAAGGTGCCGATGATTCAAGAGAAGGATGAGCTGACGTACCTCCAGCTGTTCACGTTCGCGACGTCTACGAGGATTGAGACGCTGAAAAGCGTCGGACACGGCTCGATTCAGACGCTTGGACATACGGTGGCGAGATGGTGAATTGAAGAATGAAGAAATGTCACAACGGGCACCAGTACCGTGGCTTCCATTGCGACAGGGGCAGTTGTGGTGTAGTGATTTCTCCGTGGTTGCGGATCATCACCCGTCGACAAAGACGTGACACCGCCCAAGTTGTTCAAGCGACGAACCCTCGGTCGGGTGATGTACGGAGACGCCAAGGTGCAAGGGACTCGACGGCGTCACCTCCGAACGTTCAACGAGCATCGGATACGGGCATATGTCACTGAATCCAGGCTGTCCTTATTATTAATAATGGACTGGCCGGATTCGCATTCAGCGGACCATCTACGGTACGAACCCTCAGTGGCGGTTGGGATGAGTTCGCGGAATACTCAGCGACCTTTGGAAGACACGTTCACCGTCTGGGACAGGGCGCGGACCGTTAAAGATGCTCATGCGACAGTGCAGACGACGCTTGGCATGCAAGAAGATCCATAACGGATCATTGTTCATTTGATATTTGTATACTTGATTAGGACTTCTTATTAGGAATAGACCCGAAAGGGTAAGCTTAAATACAGAACAGAATTTCCACTCAAGCACACAGAGCGACGTCCGGCTTCAAGGTAAGCGTCATGTCAAGCTTGTTTGAGTGTGTTATGCCTGTCGGTGAACTCGAAGCTCTGTAGCGAGGGTTCATCCGGCAAGGCCAAGAGACTTTGTGTATTGGCCGATTATTATCGGGAGGTTTTACGTGACGGCTTATTGTTGCCTATTTGCACGACTGGGAGTGCTTGAATTGCCTCCCTTTTGTTTCTTCCAGCCGAGTGTTGAACACTCGGTGATCTCGTAAAAGGGTTACCCGTGCCTGGTACCCTTCCGCTGTTGGGACCACGAGGATTCAAAACACCTGCTAGCTTTGCTCGTGCTAGTAGCGTGTTCTTATTTTTACTGGTTGGCCTATATAAGTAGTTTACAAGGTCCAGTTTGTCCCGGTGCAAGGGCAGAACTGGGGTCTTCAGGTCCGCCCGAACGATCGTTTACTATCCTAGTAGACGTATTGTTGTGGGAACATCCTAACTACATCTGTAGCTAGAGTTCACGTGGGAATTCCAACACCACACTCTGGTACTGTTCTCTAGACATGGTCAGTGGTTTCTGGGTGGTTACTATGACGGATCGAGCTCGCGCGATATCCGCATTCATCACACCGTTTGGACTGTTCGAGTGGAACCGGATGCCGTTCGGATTGAAGAACGCACCCCAGATCTACCAACGCCTGATCGATAACGCCCTCTATGGATCCACCCGAATACCGGAGCCCGAAACAGGTGGGTCTGGGGAAGGCCATACGGAAGTGGATCCATTCGAAGCGGGGGAGCCAGGGGATCCTGGGACCCCGTCTGTGTTAGGACGCAGATCTTATATCGACGACATTGTAATCCCGGCGGAATCGTGGGATCAAAGAGTAACCTCCTTACTGGAGGCGTGTACTTAATGGAACCTCTCTATCAGTGTGGTGAAGAGCTATTGGGGATGCGCAAGGTGGATTACTTAGGCCATCGAGTCTCCAAAGAGGGATTGGAGGCGAATCCTAAGGACCTGTCTTCGTTAGCCGACTTGTCCTTCCCACAGTCGCTACGGGCGATGCAATCCTTCTTGGGCAGTTTGAACTACTACAGTCGGTTCATAGAGGATTACGTACTGTTTGCCGCGGTACTATATGAATTGAGAGAGGTAGATTTTGCTGCGATGACCACTCCAGCTGTCCGGATCAAAATCCAACAAGCTCTGGCCCTGGAGATGTCGGATCCACAAAGGGATCCAAGTAGTATGACGCCAGAAGAGGACCTAAAACAGGAGCTGGATCCGCCCCGGGACCAAGGAAAAGAGGATCCAATCAGGATAGAGACGACGGATCCGAGCTCGGAAGAGGCGGAATCTCGGTGGATCCGTAGCTCAACACGCATTCGTGGAGCTGAGGAGCAGGATCGCAACCACACCTATCCTCCGGCACTTCGATCCGGAACGTCAACCTACGGTGATAGTTTATGCCAGTGACTGGGCAGTCTCAGCAGCTTCGGTACAAGAACATGAAGGGATCTGTCATCCAGTCACCTTCGTCAGCCGGACACTGAAGCCGAATGAACTGAACTACGGAGCGGTGGAGAAAGAGATACTCGCGCTCCTGCGCGTGTTGGATCTGAATTACAACCTGCTAGTGGGAAGATCCATCAGGATCCTGACCCGACACTCTACGCTAGCGTGGCTGTTCAAGTCGGCCGGGTTACAAGGACGTTTGGGACAGTGGGCAGCTTTACTCTCGCCTTGGACACTGGAGATTGTGAAATGTTCGAAAGGGGAAGACGAGATCCTGGGAGTCTTGGCCGCGAGCATCACCCCTCGAGCTAAGATGGATGAGGCGCTGACTAGGATCGCTCCTAAGAAAGAGCCCAAACGCCGGATCCAGATCCCGATCCCGACGGTACAGGTGGATGAGGATCTGTACGTCCTGAGTTTCGATGGATCCGCTCGCTTACGACGCGGAGGAGGAGCATACAGCGCAATACTGTGGAGACTGCCCGGATGGGAAGTTGTACGGCCAGATCCGCTTACGCGGAAGGCCTCACCGTCAATGAAGCAGAGTATAACGGGCTCCTGCTGGGTTTGGATCTACTAAAGGGACAAGATCCACAAAGGCTGGTGATTTGTGGGGATTCAAATTTGGTGATCAGACAGGTGCGAGGTGAGATTGACTGCAAGGCCCCGGCCCTAACATTGTTACGGCAGAAAGTGATGATCCACCTGCGTGGTTGGTTGAATCACGAGTTGGTGCATGTCAAGCGAGATTGGAATGCCAGTGCAGATAGCTTGGCCAGTGCCGCTTTACGGAATCAATGTGGTGTCGAAGTGAAGAGAGAGGCCGAGCATCAGGATCTCGTTACGTTAAACCGACTAGACGAAGTGGTGGTAGTTGGATCCGGGAAAAGGGCAGTCCAGGTGATGGCTGTCACGAGGTCCAGAAGAAGGATTGGATCCAGCCCCCAGATTCTCGAGGAAACATTTGTGAAGGGAGTCCGCATTGAGCGGATCCTCAAAGCACAGAACGAAGAAGCGTGGATCTTGGGACTAAAGAAGTATCTGGTGGGGGATGTACGAGACCTGAGTCGGGAGGATGCCAAATCCTACAGTATTATCGCTACGGATTACGCAGCGGATCTGAATGACTTGCTCTTCTATTGCCCTCCTACGAAGAGAGTCAACGAGGATCGAGATGGACTGATGAGACTGGTGATGCCGGAAACCTTACAACAAGATGTCCTACACCACTATCACGCTAGTCTAGAAGGTGAACAACAGGGAATTGGTCGGACCTACCAACGGATCCGGGAATGTTTCCACTGGAGGGGACTATTTAAGAGCGTACAGCGATATGTCGGCGAATGTGTGGATTGTGAGACAGGCAAGGGCAGGCCCACAATCGAAGGGGAGTCACCTGGGAATGTCCAAGCGACTTACCCTTTCCAAATCATAGCCATGGATCATATCCCCTCGTTGCCCAAGTCGTTCAAAGGAAACACAGATGTGGTGTAGCGGGATCAGCAAAATCTGCAAGATTGCTGGATCCAAATTACCAACTGCACCCAGACACCGACTAACGGAGGGGTCCCCCGATGATCCGTGTTCTGCTGAACTTTCCTCACCTTGTGTACCCGTCGGTAGGGCGGGATCTGCTCTCTCGGTAACTTCCGAAGAGTTCAAGTGGTGAAACTTGAGTGTCTTGGCGAGACGTGGGGATGGGGTGGAGCAGCAGTGGAAAATCTTCACTCTGCGTCCGTGGATGGTTCCGTATCCTAAGCGAATATTCGAGCTTATGGATCCGGGGCCTAGATCGTGGATCTGGCCGTAGGGTTGCCTTGCGGGTGTGTTCCCTTGCCTTTGTAGTTCCTTTGCGTCGTACTTGCCGCCTCCTGTGACGGGATCTTGAAAGTTGAGAGCCCCTAGGGTGTAACCGACCAAGTAGTAAATTCGGTTAACCTGTCGGATCTGCACAAGTAAAGGAAAAGCTCACTAGGTTGTAGGATCTGGCCAATGTATTATCCAGTTATCACTACCAACACTAGATTCGCAATTCCCAACCTTCTCGGAGCTCGTACAGCCAATGTAGTTCCGGTTCTTGAGGGCAGGAAGGCACTTGCGTGTCACTGTGCAAATTGGAGTCTGTATTGATATTTAAGCCTATACCTGCCTGGATTTCTACCTTCTATGTCTTTCATCTGCTAAATCCCTTACCAGGCTCGGCTGCATGTCCCTTCTTCCCTTGACCCATCATCCCAGCTGTATTATCTTCAGATCCACCGGATCCATGACGTAATCATTATGGTCACCCTATTATGGGTACACTCATCCGGATCCAGGTTGCTGGATCCACTTCACTGTAAGTGCACACTCGTCGTGGATCTGAGCTCTCCAATCATCAACATCATCTTGCAACCGTCTGTGATCTCCATTGTCCCACGAAAGTTCGAGATCCACCACATCCATCACCCCTGTACCCTGGATCCAGGTGTGGTGTAGCGGGATCAGCAAAATCTGCGAGATTGCCAGATCCAACTTACCAACTGCGCCCAGACACCGACTAACGGAGGGGGTCCCCCGATGATCCGTGTTCTGCTGAACTTTCCTCACCTTGTGTACCCGTCGGTAGGGCGGGATCTGCTCTCTCGATAACTTCCGAAGAGTTCAAGTGGTGAAGCTTGAGTGTCTTGGCGAGACGTGGGGATGGGGTGGAGCAGCAGTGGAAAATCTTCACTCTGCGTCCGTGGATTGTTCCGAATCCTAAGCGAATATTCGAGCTTATGGATCCGGGGCCTAGATCGTGGTTCTGGCCGTAGGGTTGCCTTGCGGGTGTGTTCCCTTGCCTTTGTGTTGTCCTTTAAGTCGTACTTGCCGCCTCCTGTGACGGGATCTTGAAAGTTGAGAGCCTCTAGGGTGTAACCGACCAAGTAGTAAATTCGGTTAACCTGTCGGATCTGCACGAGTAAAGGAAAAGCTCACTAGGTTGTAGGATCTGGCCAATGTATTATCCAGTTATCACTACCAACACTAGATTCGCAATTCCCAACCTTCTCGGAGCTCGTACGGCCAAATGTAGTTCCGGTTCTTGAGGGCAGGAAGGCACTTGCGTGATACTGTGCAAATTGAGTTCTGTATTGATATTTAAGCCTATACCTGCCTGGGTTTCTACCTTCTATGTCTTTCATCTGCTAAATCCCTTACCAGGCTCGGCTGCATGTCCCTTCTTCCCTTGACCCATCATCCCAGCTGTGTTATCTTCAGATCCACCGGATATATGACGTAATCATCATGGTCACCCTATTATGGGTACACTCATCCGGATCCAGGTCGCTTGGATCCACCTCACTGTAATGGTACACTCGCCGTGGATCCGAGCTCTCCAATCATCCAACATCATCTCGCAACCATCTGTGATCTCCGTTGTCCCACGAAAGTTCGAGATCCACTGTATCCCTCATCCCTATACCCTGGATCCAGGTCCCTCCAGGCGGGATCCTCCCTCCTTGGATACGAACTCGGAAGTATGGGATCCGGGGTACCTCGCGGTGGATCTTGACTCTTCATTAGCCGTGGCTACTAGATCCACCGTCAGAGGGCACCCGACCATCCTTCCTTCATAGGATCCCCACTCGATCCACTCTTGTATAGTATATCCCATATCCATCTTAGTGAATCCAGGTAAGGGTGGATCCGAGGTAAGTCTTGGTGGATCTTGCCTTCTCGTACATCGCTCATATCAGATCCATCGTCATTCCATACGGGGTGCTGCTCGCCATGGCTAATCCACCACAGGCAACTTGCACCCGTGCCAAACAACCCAAATCCTCTATAATCACTTGAAATTGTCACTGATTCGGGATAGTGACCCCGCGTCAGGACCATTCTCTTATTTCTGAGAAAGCACTTCACCACAATCGCCTCCTGTACGTGGTCGGCGCTGCACAACAGCGTCCACGACGTGCATCACCAGCATCCACAACCGCTTTCTCCCCTTCGCGACACATGTCTCCCGCCAAGCGTACCGGCAAATCGTCGGGCAAGGTCCCATCCACTACACCTCCGGTCAGTCCGTCTTCCATGTCGCCCACCGATCTGCGGGTTCTAGCCCAGGCTCTTTCCGATCAGGTGCAAACCCTGACGGCGGAGCTCCAGACGGCTCAAGATG
>NW_003303668.1:412964-415016 GCF_000142945.1 Phytophthora infestans T30-4 | reverse complement strand
GTCGTTGGTATGGTGACCAAGACGCGAAGAGAGCGTGGTAGAAGCCCTGCCCGCAAGGATGGATCCTTGCTGGAGCCAAAGGCATGGCCCGAGGTGAGCTGAGAGCTCCTGTCTAGTGCTAGGGATGGTGTTGCACTTCTCGGTGTCGTCCCTCGCGGGAGCCACCATGCTCTGGACGCGTTCGCGAGGACTGTCGTGTCCTCTGGTGCGAACTGTGGGCGAATGCCACACGTTCGGATGCTATTGCACCCTGTGCCAAAGCACTGTACGCGCGCTAGCGCAGGAGCTATTGATAATGCAGCTCTGAGTGTAGGCTTTGCGGCCCAAACAGCTGTGAGCATAGGGATGCAAATCCCAGTGAGCTTTGGGAGCATAAGTCACTGTGGGTGTGACTGAGAGCCGCGCAAGTCTCGTGGCTGCTCAGTGTGAGAATTCACCTTTTGGTGTTTTAATTCTCTCACTTCTGATTGGAGAAATAGTTGTGATTGGAGAATCAGGTGATACTCATTTAAGTGGGGGAGGATGTAACGGGGTACAATCCTGCCCCAGGTTACATAAAAAGTGACCCGTCACTCTTGTGGACACCTGGTACCGTGTACCAGTTGTCCACAAGAGTTGGAGGAAAATGCTTCCCATTTGACACATGGAGTGGGGAACTTGAACAGATGAAGGGTTTTTTTTCAATCCCTTAATTGGCAGACAACACCATCGCACATTGGATGTGGCTTCGGTTTTTTAAAAAAACAAAAAACAAAAAAAAGTCTCGTTTGATAATATCAGCTGCACAGCACTTTGACAAAGCTGCCAAGCATAAACTGCTTCCCAACTCGACCCAAGATTCGAATAGTTGCCAGTGACTATGTAATGCCTGGTGGTTGTATCCTCCGCATCTCTGCTAACGCTAATGACGCCAATGTGTTTATTGCTGTACCACCCGAGCAAAAACTGCAGACGATGGCGATGGCATAGTATCCAACTGAGTCGAGAGGCGAACCTGGCGGTTCTTGATAAGTCCTCGTGATACCTGATACGATCTCGACCAAATCGCACGCCGCTCGAATCCTCATGGATCCGAGCGGCGTCGAAGGCTCCAGCTCGAAACCAGACGCAATAGCTCCAGCTGAGTTAAATTGCGGGAGTGGCAGTAGCTCGACTCCAGTAAGCAGAGCCAAGCGCAAGACGAAGCGGTTGCTTTGGACGGAAGACCTTCATCTGCGCTTCGTGTCTGCAGTGTTTGAATGTGCGTCCATGGCTTTTAGTGTCCCCGTGGGTGGCTGCGAGGTGACGACCTTGCGTACATTAATGTTCTACAGTGGGGGTCAAGAATGCGTCACCGAAAGCGCTTCTTGTCGTACGTAGTTGTCTATCTACTCAGGTGTCCAATTATTCAGTTGTCGATAAGTTCTGTCGTCGTACTATTAAACTAGTTAATGGAGAGCAAGAACCCGACTGAGGGCCTGACGACGGATCACATCAAGTCGCACCTGCAGAAGTATCGGATTAGCTACGAGCGATCGAAGCTCGAGGCGCAGCGACTCAATGAGAAACATGTCAAACGGAGCTTAAAGCGTCATCATCGTCATACGCCACATCTAAGGACTGACGCCGAAGAAAGCGTTGGAAGTAAGACAGTTGCCCACCAATGGTCAATTGAGACCGTAGGGCCCCTACTAGGGGAGGCATCGGAGCAGCATATGCACTTGACTATGCAACAAAGGATGGAGTTCCATCGCGAGTTGCTGCTCACACGCAGTGTCGAGGTCGAGTCTGGTCTTTCGTGGGTCAACCGAATGGGCAATGTGGACCCTCTCAGTAAAAGTGAGGCCAATGGCAACTTCAATGACCAGCACGAGTCGAGCTTCCTGCAAGCTTGGGCCAATGCAGAGCAACTACGGCAGCAACAGGAGCAAGTCTACGGCCGTCTGCATGAACAGCAACAAAGTCTCTTCCATCAGCCACAAGACGCAGCACCCGTCGCACCAGTTTTTGTTATCGGTTCGAAGCCAGAACCTGTACCAACTGCTGAATACGAACACACGGGAACTGACGACG
>NW_003303668.1:397488-412017 GCF_000142945.1 Phytophthora infestans T30-4 | reverse complement strand
CGCCCTCTGAGTAGCTGTCACAGTGATCAGGATCGCCTACATTCGAGCCGTGCTCCTCCTTTCGGCGACGTCGCTTGACTTCACGGTAACAGAGCTCGCGGAACTCTTAACGTGAGCGCTCGTAGTTGATTCGGTACTTCTGGAGGTGCGACTTGCGGTGCTCCGTCGTGAGCCCAGAGTCCGGGCCTGACTTGTTTATCAACTGGAGGAGCGACAAGCACATGGTTAATGAAAAATGACGGCATCATTTCGGATCCGTTAAACTTGCAGGTAGAAGCGTCTTCGGAGACGCATTTTTAAGACCAACTGAGTTAACATACGACTAACAGGACGTCAGGTTAGGCAGTTTTTTTTTAGCAACCTCGCACTCGTCTACATTCACTTACGATCAAAGATGGCGGCAACGAAGCGCAAATGAAGGTCCTCTTGCCACAGAAAGCGCTTGGACGGACGCTTGTTCTTCTTGCGAGGCCGCTTATCAGCTGCTAATGCCTTGATGCCCTGAATGCTCGTCAATACACTCATGGCGGCATCGCTGCTCGTTGGGCTTGGACCGCCTTTGGCCCATTTTGCACTGGCTGGTACGAATTTCCCTAGGATTGTAATTCTTAACTGTGCAGCTCGATCCCTCGAGCGGATCCCTCGCGTTGGTGGGTAAAAGCGATCGCTATAATAGAACGTGTTTGGTGCTGTAAACGCGGTACATGTACAGCTTTTCGACACGCAACTCGATGATGTGATGCCCAATGAAGTGAGACCGACCACCACACTCTTCAGATTATGATAACTGAGAGACAGCAACACGTTTCGATTATTTAAATGGCGACTTGAGGTATTCAGTTCTCTACCAACGTGGCACCTTGTTTCCTAAAAAACCTCTGGTTGCAATTTTACTATTACTATTCAGAAATGAAGATACTGGTTTCAGCAGTCGCCGTATCAGTCAGTTGCACATCCTCTACAGAACGTATGCCTAAAGACGACATGAAAAGGTGCTCGACCAGCAACGTTAAGAAGGGAGGGGGGGGGGAAGGCCAATCTGCGAAGCACGCGGACTTAAACCCAGGACCAAGCATGGCTAACTCCCACTCGGCATAGGGTTAATGCCTAAGAAGGTCTGGCTTGTGTTTAGGCAGAATCATATCATTCCTGACAACACCTTCAATTTTGGAGATTTGCTCTTGACCCAGAATCCCCCAACGCCTAGACAAAATTCGGGTACGTACGATTTAACGCTCACCTTGTCAACTGGACCAGCACGGCGTACAGTACAACCTTGTCGAGGTATTAATAACCTCGATGCTGCTGCAAAAACTGGCGGTCAACTAAGCTGTATCCAATGTGGAAATGGTACAGATGATTGCGGAGGGAACGGACAGCAGCTACAACTTGGGAATACATGAATTTAGCTTGGAATGTTGTTTTTAAATAATGGAAAGCATTTTTGTCACGCCAGTGCATACGTGTTCCGGCTTTCGTACAGGAGAGATGAGCTTATATTGTACCGGCCAAATGGGACCGGTCACCACTAATTGATTTTGGTCTCTTGTCTTCACGACCCCGATTGCAATGAAACATGTGTAATTCTCTCCAGCATTACTAGACGAGCCGATATTATAAAGAGATACGCAGCATCCGCTTCGCTATCGTTGTCGATACGCTGAAAAAAAATCACATCGTCTGAAAAGTTCGCGCTTTGACGGCTGACCTGACAGAATGAGGTCGACAAAGGAAACGTACGCATGCAGAGCTTTAGTTTTTGGAATAACGCAAGGCTTGGATAACGATTGTCTAGATAAATCTGAATAAATGACGGATAAATTACCGATCGATATTCCAATATTTTATTCCAGTGGAAAAACGCGACCCTTCTGAATTATATTTCTGGACGAAGAAAATTCTTATTTCAAAGCTTGAGCTATTCCATAAACTAAAGTTCTATATTGCTAACGACTTACTTACTTGAACTTACTTCTTTCCGCATCCGACGAATCCGTAATTCAAGCAAATATTGGCCAATCACTGATATATATTCGTATGATTGATGGCCACACGACGGTCATTAATTTTGAATGTCCATATCCCATCAAGTATTGGTCGAAAAGAGCCGTTTTGGGGTCCAATCAACACATCTCGCAGCGGATTTTTACGTAAAGAAAACCTTATCGTAAAATTCGGTCTGGGAGAAAAGTTAGGATCTGATAATTTCGGTGACCAATCCATCCCATTTGGCCGGTACAATAAACCAACTCCGTACCCTAATAAATTTATAAGTAGAATTTCTGCCCCACCGAGACAACACCGCGCAGATCATTGTTGAACAATTGATGACGTTTTGAACATGAAGTACTGTACAGTCCGTGGGAAGCAGCTCTGCGGACGAATGTTAGCGCTTGCTTCTCAGCAAGTGAAGTACAGTACTGCATCCCGTTTTCGCGGCAATGGACCAAATAGGATTCGCAAAAAATTTTTATTAAAATTTAATAGTTAGAGCTCATTTAGATTCCGGATCATTGCATCCGGAAGTTGATCAAAGGTCCAAGGGCGTAAAAACGCGGTGCGGTACTATACATATTTTATTTGACTAAAATAGTAAATGTGGGAAAAGTCCAGGAAAATCGGCACTGTTACGCAGGCTTTTGCAGAACCGGAGATGGATATCTGAGCGCTGACTGTCTAGTTACCATGGGCAGAAGAACGAGAAGCTGCCATCCCGAGCAAAATGGAGGACTTCAGCAGACAGTCAATAAGATCAATTTATGATAGTGCTCCATTCAGTTTTGCTAGCGTGTGTACTGTAAAATGTGGTTGGTATCAGAGGAATGGAGTTCGCTACATGTATTTACTTTTGGCAAAATTGCTGGTTTATGTAGGCGAAGTCAGCGGACCTTTATGACTTTTTTATGCGTGATCAACAACCTCTGATTACCGCATTGCAATCAAAGCAGTGTACAAAGTCCGAGGAGGAATTTTCTTTCGTTCTTAGAGGGTCGTTCTTTGCAAATGAACCAATGAGATCGCTACAATGCATGTATTGGTTGACACCCTATGCGGCCAGTGGCCCGGCCGCCAGTCACTGGTCAGCGATAATTTCTTCGGAGCACACCTGACTCAAGATGCAGTGCGAGTGACAACATTTTCTTTTTTTTCTAAACTTTTGCAAATAAAATATTATACGGACGAAAAGCGACTTCATTCTTTCTGGTCGCTCACTGTAAACACTACCGAGGCGTCGAAAGTGAAGTCGCGATGCCAGGTGAGCTAAAGCGTCGAGCCGCCAGTCGAAGATGTGGGTATCCACCACCGATCATACGTTCCCGACATCGAGCACAAAACTGGATGGTCGCTGCGTAGCGGTTGTAGATGATCATAGGTTCGCGGTAGCAGCACTTGGAGCAGGCATTGTAGGCACATAGACCGCAGCGTCGACGACGTCGCAACAGATCGAATTTGGAGGTGCAGGCCACGCAGTGTGAGTTAGAAACGTCCGTACTGACTTGGCGCTGGTTGTTTTTGCTGTTTCCTTTGGTGGAGTCCGCTCGACGCTGGTGGTGGAGCACCTCACCTAATCGACACACACCTTTGGCAAGTCGATGCAGTCGCGCACCTGTCGTTTTGGCTGTACAGAGACCCAAGCTGGTGTTCTTGTCCGCGGCAATGAAGTCGGGATCCACGCCAGCGTGGAAGAGTACACGCACACTGGCCCTGCTCTCTGGTGTCTTTTCGACCAGCATCCACCCACGGAATGGACACAGGTCGTCGACATGTTTCCCACTGGCCTTGCCGGCAAGGACCTCGTGCTGGGGTAGCGAAGTGAAGACGAGAGCGAAACCGTCCTTGGTCGGTCGGAGCTGCTCGATGTAGCACATCTGCTCGTTCTTCTTCTGGGAGAACCTCTTGAATCGCACGAATGCGCACGTCTTGACCGACAGTAAGCTGTCGTCTGTCGAATTCGAGGACACAGTATGAACCAGAGACCCGTAGATTAAGTCCCGCTTGTACAGCTGCCGCATCACCTTGTTGAGGTCGCTCTCGTTGGGTGTCCTCATAAGAGAGGTCAATCTATCTAACGCCCGGCCACCGGAGACTGTGCCCATTGCTAGCACTTGGGCATCGGCAATCGTCGCACCACTTCCAGTGGCGATGCTTCGGGTGAACGTGGAGAAGGTGCTGCAGTCACGTTTCCATTTCCAACCATGCAGCGATACGTTGGCCAGTGCGTTGCTAAAGTCGGTGGTGATTTCCACATTCTCGACCCGTCGTCGCAGCTCCGCGTCAGTGATCAGAACCTTCCGTGTCGTAGTCGCGGTGTTTGAAGGGATCCGTGCACAGTCGGGAATGTTACAGCACTCGGGTGTTGCGAATCTGGTAAGACCCGCGGTTTCGAGCACGTCCATGGCTCGTGGTGACGCCGACGAGAACAACGCCCCTGCCCCGCCACCAAGAGCTGTTGGCGTCATTTTTAAACCAAAGGTGTGATCAGGTCGGTTAGCTATTTTTGGGGTCGTTTACGGGTAGGGCCTGATAATTGGGTCAGGCGGGTTTCCTGACGGCCCTACCAAACACAGGACCAATTGCTAAGCTACATATTGAAGTGAAAGATACGAAGCTAAGCAGTTGGGTTAGAATGCTTAGACCACGATGGTCTGCGCGGCACGAGGTTGGTCGGCTTCAGTGTCGCCTTCATCGGCATCACTGTCATTGCTGATCACACCTGCGCCCAAATTGGTACTAGCAGCGTCCTCTTCGCTGCTAGTACCAGAGACGCCCTCGTTGTCATCATCACTGTCGACGTCTACAGCCTCGTCATCTTCTTCACTGCTCGATTCTTCTTCTTCTGTAGGAAGATCCTGTTGGAAATGGAGCCTGACCCAATAATCAGGCCTGACCTGTATACGACCCCGTTAAAATTCTACCATCAGGTCGGCGTAAATTGAGGAATAGCATGTGGAGATCAAGCGACAGTCGTTCGCCGCATATTATTGCACTCTGGACTGTGGCTAGCTGGCCTCTGGCAAGTGTAGAAGGAATGACTGAGGAATGTTAAGGGTGCGGCGGCTGAAACGAAATGTACCGGCACTGAGCCCAGCGCTCGCCAAAGAGATGAAAGTATGACCTCCTTGAAATGGTTGTGAGATCACCAACGATGGAGCTAACTCCCAGCGTCTCGCATGGGACGATGATGCTTCATGCCAAGTTCCGCACCGTTGAGACCGCATCTTTAATGCGACGCGCGAGTAAGCACGTCGAAGCTTCATGGTCTTTCGCTGTCGCTCTTAGGCTCTTTATATTTTATCCCTCGTTTTGCCAGTGAAAGTAGACATTTATGAGTGTCAAAGGTCAGCCGATAAATGAGTTTTTTTTTTATCAAAACGGAGGTTGCAGCTTAGCCTTACCAATGTTGATGACAAGGTTTTCGATGACAGCTCATCTTTGGAGTTAGAACAAGATTCGTCAAGATTTAATCTTACAAACACACGGCAGGAAGTTTACAGCGTAAAATAAGTAGAGCCTCTAAACAAAAAAAAGCTTGCGAGGCGACGCTCTCGACGACATTGAAAGATCGAGTCGCGACAAAGTTGTACGTACGGCTAACAGTCCACATATCGTCTCCAATCCTTTCGGGTACGTCTTTTAAAGATCAAACGAAGCTAGTTTGCGGTCAGGTGATCTAATTTGGTGGGTAGTGTTTGGGTCCTTCCTTCCCCACGTAACCGCGGGCTCCGGTCCCACGGCTAATGCGTATGACCGTCGACACTTCTGCTTCCATAACGACACAGTGATACGGCCAGTGCAGAACGCTAGCGTTCAGCTTCATCCTGCTCGCGAGCAGTCCATGAAATGGTTTTCTCCAAAATTGGCACCAGTTTCAGTTTCATGGACCGTGATGGAGTCCCACAAGTCAAATTCCGACTCAGATGGGAGTTTCAACACCACTGTCTTGTCAACGCTAGCGTTTGTTGTGCTAGGATACACGACCACTTTCACCCTTTCAAAATAACTTTTGTAGCTGGCAAGCTACGCACCTCAACGGCGGATAGCTGCTTCTTCAATGACAATTATTTGAGTTTTCGCAGCCTAGGAGCGCTGCCGGACTGGAACCAACTTCCGCAACGGATACTTTCGTACTTATCATAGAAGCTGAAGCAATCAGAATGAAACTAGAAATGTTGAAGCTATTGGTCACATCCAAATTACGCACACCATTGGGAAAGCCATTCATTCCTCCGTCGCGCGCCGCTGTTGCCTGCACGAAGCGTGAACTTAATCCGCTCACCCACGATGGCCCAAGTACGGACGTTATTACATCTAGCAAATCCAGAGAGCTGCGCAATGTCGGCCTTCGATGTTGATACTGAGGTCGTCAGATCACTACAATGATTGCATTATTATTTACTACAAGTACCTTATTTTTAAACGGTATTCACTTCCGCCTATTCACATCCGCCAGCTTTCTTGTCTTGTGATACCAATTTAGTTAGTGATTTTTACGTGCCCCTGGTGCGACGTCCGTTCCAGAAGAGCAGCTGCCGTCTCCAGAACTTGAGAAGGCTAACCCCAGCATAGGAGGTGGATCCGATTGCGTTCTTCTCTTCCTTTGTATCCCACCACTAGATCGTCTGGCATTCGATGTACCCGTCGTCCCCCATCTGTCGCCTGAGGGATCCAGCTCAAACTCCGGTTCAAGGTCACTCTCTCGACCCGTAAATCGTAAGCTGATTCCAGTATACCGGACGTCCACGATTGAGCTCGAGTGAGGGTTCCCACTCCCCCGGTTGGGGCTGTCGCGGTCATCGATACACTCCCGACATCGAGCGCAGACAAGCAAAGGTGCAACGTAGCGATTGTAGATGGCAACGCGCTCTTGAGAACAGCACGGAGGCTCTGCACATATGCGGTAGGCACACAAGTCACAGCGACTCCACTTTTTGCGTAAAGGGAGGAGCGATTGGGTGCAGGCAATGCAATGCCAGTTGTGGTGCGCCCCTCCGGATCCTTCTTCGTCCGATCCGACTAACCCCAATGCGCGAAATGGGTTCAAGATCGCTTGCCACAGTCGTCCAGGTGCAGTGTGTTGATGGCGACGATAGCGACGTCGACGACGGAGCACCTTCTCCAGTCGACAGATGCTCTTGCCGATAAATAATAATCGGGACTGAGCAATACGCCAGCCGCAACCGCCAGGAACGTCACCTGGGAACGCAATCTGGAAGGTGATTTGAAGTGCTCCTGGATTGTCGGCCCTCGACTCGGCTGTCAACCAGCCTGAGATCGGGTGGAGCGCGATGACACGCTCGGGTGGCGCCTTGCCCGCCGTAACGTCAGATGCGTCCAGTGAACAGAAGGCGAGCTTGAAACCGTCCTGTGTTGGCGTCAAGAGCTCAATCAAGCAGCACTGTTCGTTCTTGCGCCCAGAATGTTGGCGGTGATGAGTTGAAGTCTGCGAACTCGACGTTATTGAGTCTGACAGAGTTGCAGTTGAAGCTCGCTGCGTGAAGGGATTGGAAAGTCCTTTATGTGCGAAGCTGATAGTGCGAACCATAAGTTGTTGGCCAGGACTGGCATGGATACTCCCTCTCTGTGGAGGAGACGGTAGCGATCCACGCTCTGAGCTGGGAATTGAATGCAATAGCGAGCTGTAGATGAACTGCGAGCCAAAGAGAGCTCGCAGTAGCGCGTTACTCTCGCTCTCGCTCGGAGCTCGCAGTAGCGACAGCAGCTCGGACGTTCGGGCTTTGATCTCACCACCACCAGCGACCTGGCACTGCCGCGTCTGGGACGGAGCGATTGAGCGCACCACTCGGTACTGCATAGTCATACCGCCCGTCACACCAGTTCGCACACGCTTCCAACCCCGCCTTGACGACAGGCACCGCAAATCCACCGACCCGTCGGGCACAACCACGCGCTGTACACGCGCGAACAGCTCGCGGTCAGTGAGCCGAACCTTGCGGGGTGCCGCCGACAGACTGGAGGACGACACCGACGCCCCGAATACTGCGGGCGCTGGCGCCGGACTATCCGAGCATTGGCGCATCTGGTGGATGGACGGAGCAAATCGGAGAGTGGCGACAGCAAAGAGGGCGGGCAAGGTGGGATGGTATGGAGGTCCCGCGAGTGGGGAAGAGACTTACATCATTCAAGTCTCCGGTCAGGCAGCGGTCGTAGTGCATGTTTGTAGCAGCTTCTAGCTTTCGGAATCGAAGGCCTAAGCCAGCGACGTTAATAGTTTATCTATTGACTGCGATTTCCTTCCATGTAGGTGATGGCCAGTGCCATCCAGACGCCTACGTTCTTGATACCGTCGCCACCGTTTCGGTGATCTTTCAAAGTTCGAGGAATTGCGGCCAAGGATGGCGATGAGAATCATAGCCCCACGACTCTACGAAGCACTTGCATCGGATATGCTTTCCGTGACAGATGTCGATGGCTCTCGCTGGTAAGCGTGGAACGTTCAAAAACAGCGGGTCAGGCTGACGGTCAGCTGCACGGTAGCGGAGAAAAGCTCTCGTTGTAGACGCACTTGGGTGAGGGCTGCAAGCTGCGACTAGCGCCATCGATGTTGTGTTCAGCTTGGCAGTGCCAACGCATGGCGTGGTGGGAGTAAATATCTATGGTACACAAGGGCCGAGTGACTGGGCATTGTTTGCGGGAAGATCGCGGAAAGCTGGCGGGAACCCTTTAATGAACTCGAGTTTAATGACGAAAACAGGCCCATCGGACACTCCTGAGGCTGCCATGCCGACTCCTGTCGGAAGGTGTCGCGCTCGCCAACATCGCGCCCGCTTCGTTCACTGCAGCTCATCGTCTTCTGAGGCCAAGTACTAAACTTGATTGTAGCGTGCACTGTGCCCGACTTCATTGAGATGGCTCCAAAAAGGTAACTTCAAGTTGAAGTGTGTGAATAATGCTTTGTTCTTTTGAATTATAAAAAGAGCCCGTTTCTTCCTTCCGAAATGGGTTTAATGGCTCGTAGTTGGCTGTCGAACTCGTCCCGGTCGAGACTCTCGTGGCAACGTGCACACACTAGCAACGGCGCCACGTGTCGGTTGTAGATGGCTACACGCTGGCTCGAGCAGCACGCGTGGCACACATTGTAGGAGCAGAGCTCGCAGCGACAGCAGCTTCGCATCATGAAGATATGGAACATTGTCCGTGTGCACACGATGCAGCGCGAGTTCCGTGGACCGCCAGCGATAGTATGGTTCATACAGCTGCTGCTCAATCCCTGGGCACGCTGAGCAGTGTCCACCAGCTTTCCGAGCTCGCACATTCCCATTGCAAACTTCCAGAGTCGAGCGTTCATTACCTTGGCCGAACACGACTCATCGCTCTGCGAGCGGTGGAAACGAGCTCGAAAGACCACTTGGACCCCCGATGTGGCCGGCTCGGCAGAGAGCGATGTGCTGAGCGGGTGCAGTTGATGCAGAGCACGCCGTAGTGGAGGCCGTACCTTACCTGTGATCACCTCTCGGGCAGCGAGTGAGCAGGTGGAGATGTTAAATCCGCCGCTGGAGGTGGGGGAGAAGAGCTCGGCGTAGCACAGCTGCTCATTCTTCTTGTCGAACAGGGAGGTGTGCACGAACGCGCACGTCTTGACCAGTAGCTGGTTGGTGCGATCTTTTGTCGGTTGAGCAGCATTATTACTATTGGCGCGTGATTTGCGACGGAAAATGGCTTGGTGGACGAGAGAGCCGTAGATAAAGTCAGAGCCGTACAGCGTGCGCATGAACGAGTTGTAACTGCTCTCGCTAGGAGAGCGCAGTGGGGATGCCAGCTGACTGATTGAGCACGCTACGTTCCCCACTGCCAAGATCTCGCTGTCCAGTAGCGACGATAAAGTTTGGGAGCCTACTGGGGCACCGGAGACACTAAGCATTGAGGATTCGCGGGTGTACAGCTCGAAGCCCTTCTTATGGCGCCGCCACTTCCAGCCCTGGCTCGCTAGATTTGCGGACGTGTGGTCATCGTTGCTGCGAGACAGATCTTGCCACCGTTGTACGCGTCGTGTACGGCGGAAGAGTTCCCTGTCTTCCACTCCGACCGCCCGCCGTACTGACGACCGAAAAGATGATGAATTGTCAGACGGCGGCGTCGCGGCAGTGGAGGTGTCGCGGGAGGGATGGCGAAGTGTGTTTCGCTTTTTGCGGCGTGTCACTGCTGGATCTCGGGTGGCTACTGGGTGCCGCGCACGGATCGGAGCTCGCATACCACACAGCAGCTACTGACCTGCCCGTTCGAAGGCAAAACGGAGACTGTCCGATTCCAGAGTTTATGGATAAAACAGGTTGTTTCAGAGTTACTTTCGATTCGAGACAACGTTCGACTCGGGCAACTTCGGCACAGATGGACGCTGGACGCACCTCGAAGATACCACCATGATAGTGTCCATCGTGGAACAATTGCAGAGCTCGAGGAGACGAGTCGATGGGCGAAGATGGATTACGGGCGTATCCAAACTCATCGCCTTCCTCCCGGTACTTAGCAAAAAAAAATGTCACTATCGGCTTGACTGAAGAAGAAACGACAAGGGAGTCAACCGGCATTCTCGAAGTGGCCAGTTAGCTAGGTTGTTTTGCTACCAGAAAGCAAAACATTTTTGTATTTTCTATGAGTTGCAGTCATGCTTCTTGTCGTGGTTTCGCCTCATATCCGATGCTCGGATGATAGTTCTGTCTGAACTTCTTCGGAGCTGGCTCGGGCTCGTGATGAGCTAATTCGGAAGAAGAAGCACTGATACTCTGCTAAATTTCTTTTTATCCATATTGATTTGTTTTATTTGTAATCGCTTTTTCGTGCTCGGATTCAATGAAATCTGCCCTTTTTGAAAGCAACAGGCTGTGTTCGCTACTGTTACATTGTGCAATGTAACAGTAGCTGCAGTAACTTTCCACTGAACAGACAATTCCCTCGCTAGTCATCTGGTCGAAAGACCGCTTTCCGCCTTTTTTACTCCTACTATCAGTAGGCTACTACAGAGCTGTAGTATTTAATATAGGGGGTGTAACGTCATCCTAAATAATAAAGGTCATACCGGCTACACAGTCACTCCAGAGAAATACAAGTGAATAGTGCTGTACATGTCAATAGGGTACCTTGTAAGTGAGTGTCTGCTCCAAAATGTAAATTTGGTCGAGATTGACAACGAGATAATTTATAAGTTTCTATCAAGACAAATTCATTTCCGTCGGCCGCGATAAACCTGCAAGAAAACAGTAACAAATAGCTACAGTATTCAGATCCTACATGATCACCTTCAGCCCTGATCAACGCAAAGCTTCGTTTTCGAATGAGGGACCGACTCATTCGAGTTCGTGATGTTGTGAAGTGAGCCTTGCTTCCTAGGAATATAGCTGCTGTGACCAGATGGTGATATTACCTTGTTGTTTTTGTTATTACTCTCATATGTAAACAGGACTCCCGATTAATGCATAAATATATTAATTAACCCCTCCAACCCGACGTGCTGCATAATGCATTTTTTTTCTTCATAAACTGCATTATGCTGCATAAGAGCAATTTAGACTTGAAATTGTATTGAGCGTATTTTTCCTCGCCAGCGGGTATACAAACTTTAAGATAAGCGATCTTGGCAAAATGATATTTTTCTGTTACATAAGCAAACCCCGATCAGTCTTCTGGCAAGAGAAAGTCGCTCATATTTTAAATAATTGAAACAAACAACATTTGACGCGCATTAGCAAATTTGACAGGTAACGGCTGACAGCCACTCGCCGACGGAGGGATATTTTTTTCATTCGAGATTTTGCGCGCCTAGGACACAAGTGGAGACCCAAGATGGTGCGAGCCCGACACAAACAAGTGCGTGACGTCGACCTGTCGTCGAGTGACCTTTCCTGGCGGTCGGTGTGGCGTGAGCTGAGAGCCCAAGGCTGGACTAACAAGGGTCCGTCCAGCCGTGGCCTTGACGACAGATATCGCTACGTCCGTCCCGGATGCAACCCCGACGGAGTCGAAGGAGTCGACGTTTTCCTGGGAGAAAAAGCAGTGCTGGAGTATTATGCGAACGGTAAGGTACCTTAGTAATGTTATTATCAATTGGTAACTAACGTTACATGTTTGCGTACACAGAGCTACGTACTTGAGCGCGAACATCCAGTCTACCTACCCGTGATGATGCTGAGCTAGAGCGCGCTGCTCAAGTCGTTCGCGAAACCTACGGCCACCTATTTGAAGGACAAGTGGTCGCAACGAAGCGGAGAGCGTGCCACAACCTTCGCAACCATCTCAAACGCTTTCACCGCCTCGGAGTGCACCTCCTAATGTCCCTGCAAGTGCCCCAACATCCCCACCGTCTAGTTTTGGAGCTGGGCGACGGTCTTCGCGCCCTACGAGGCGCTCATTGGCTGATTCAGAGAGTCCTATGGCGGCTACATCTCCGCCACACACGACACTGATTGCTTCGTCACCCCATGTCAGCGTTGGTAGTCCGGACAACTTCGGCGACGACCCCGAGTTTGAAGCCGAGGAGACTGTGGACGATGTGTCGGTGGAATCGGTCGAGGAAGGAAGCGATTGCCAGCCTGGTGCGTTTTATATTATGCTGCATCTTGTGCTGCATATAGTACTGTATCTTGTGGTGCATTTTCACTGATTTGTGTATGGTTCGTTGCTTTATATATGGTAGTGTTGGAGATGGAGTTGACGATGAAGATGAAGATGGAGGAGTGAGCAGTGAGCTACTTGTTGATAAAGACGACTCGCTCAATACGGTGTGTGATGGAGACGACGCTGCCGAGTATGCTGCCATGGAATCTGGTGATGCTGCAAAAGACGATTTGGTTATGGATGAAGACAGTGGCGATGATGAAGAATGCGCTGATACGTACTTACCACCTGATGAAGACGAATCGGAAGCTTCTGAGACTGAGATTGCCGCTGAAGTTCTGTTCGCGGAGCGATTCCCTGGATAGTTTTGGAGGAGAGGACGCAGTGTTAGCTGATAATCTCAAGAACGGTGTTCTACGTGAAATGGCTGCGACTGGTTGGGAAGATGTGGAGGAACCCGATACGTTTGACTACATGAACACGCCGTACGAGCCTGTGGACAACACACGAAGCTACCCTGGGCTACGGCAAGGGTATTCGGGCCCCACAGCTGATGCACTGCGCAATGCTGACTCTCCGCTTGCGCTTTTCTTTTTCTTTCTACCAGTAGTGCTGTGGCAGCACATTGCGGTGTGCTCAAACGAGTATGGGCGTGAAATGGCACCCCTTCGTGTCGATGAACGGTACAAACGCTACCGTAGCAAGTGCCGGCTCAATCCTCAACTACCAAAGAAGACCAAGCGAGACATCCAGACAGAGCTAGAGGGCGCGAAACCGATACAACCTCACGAGCTTTGTCGCTTTATCGGCCTCCTAATTGCACGCACGATTGCCCCCAACCGCGAAAAACTTGCAAACCATTGGAAAACTACTGATGAAGGCGGTATTCCACGTGGAGCGTTCGGGTCCGTGCTGCGTCGCGATAAATTTATGGAGATTTCTCGAAACCTACATTTCAATCCAAACTCTGATACAAGGGCGGTCACAGATAGAGCATGGAAGATTCGCAAAGTTGTGGAAGTTCTACAAAGGACATTTGAGCGAGGGTATGTGGCTCCAGCACACTTGGCTTTTGATGAAGCGATGCTTCCTAGCCGCTCGTCGTTCAACAAGATGCGTGTCTACATGAAAGACAAACCCCACAAGTGGGGCACGAAGCTCTTTATGTTGTGCAGTGCGGTGACCGCTTACTGCATCAGGTATTTTTTTTTGGCTCTAAGTTTTTCTTATGCTGAATAATGCAGACTAAAGCTGGATATTTTGCTATAAGTATGCTGCATTTATACAGGTTCGAGGTTTACTGCGGTAAGAAACAGCACTCCGGCTATGCACACAAGACGTATATGAAGTCAGGGCCTGCTGCAGTAGTTCGCAATCTTCTCGCTGTGTTTGGGCCAGATTCCCGGATGAATGGGATGAGACTTGTTGTAGTGGATCGGTTCTACACGTCGGTGGCATTGGCAATTCAATTGCTGCTCATGGGATTCTACTGTGTTGGGACTATTATGACGAACCGGTTGGGCTATTGCAAAGGAGTCGTTGAAAAAAAGAAGTCTAGACCTGCTACTATTGCTCGCGGATCTTTCAAAGTTTCAAGATCAAAGTTAGTGCCAAACACGACTGCTGCTAGCTGGTGGGACGCGCGGCCGGCTCACTTCATGTGCACTGGCGGGAGTCTTGAGATGGATCGTGGTGCTCACCAAGAATTCGCAGATAAAGTCGAAGTTCCTTGCCCACGCGTCGTGAAGGACTACCACGCCTTCATGGGGGGCGTGGATGTCCACGACCAGTTACGTTTGCAGCGGTACTCTATTCAGCGGTCCGTGCGGTTCAAAAAGTACTACAAGTCGCTGGTGTTATGATTAATTGATTTAGCAATTGTGAATGGCTACATAGTCCACAAAGCCTACTACAAGCAGAAGTCGTCTCGCCCATTGACGCATGTGAAGTACATGAAGA
>NW_003303668.1:389551-394304 GCF_000142945.1 Phytophthora infestans T30-4 | reverse complement strand
GCTCGTGCTTGAGACCAAACAGGCGCTCTCTGCGCGACGTAAAACGTCACTCTTATGCATAAACATTCACTCCTTCCTCCTAATCCACCCTTCCCCTGTGGATTCGTCTTCTCTTTCTTTCCGATGTGACCAACTCACATCAGCGATCCTCCTCCTCCTGGCCCACACCCTTCCTGTGGGCCCTTCTTCATCCTCCCATCGACATGACCAACTCACATCCATGGGTCCCTTCCCTACTCTTCTTCATGAGACTGCATCACGCCGAATCTGTTACGATTCGTACGATCCCTCAAGAAATCATAGAGTAATGCTCCACAGTTCAGATCTGCCTCGTCTACCCAACTGGGTTCGTCATATCCACGCCAATACACCAGAAATTCACGGTAAATCCGTCCGTATCTAGTTCGTTTCCCCGACCTCATATTGGTGATCTTCTCGACTTCGAACTCGTCGGCTTCGAGATCCACATTCCAACTATCTTCCGGTAGGAGGACTTCGTCGAAGTCGACGCGATCGGATCCATCCACCGAAAGACGGATCTGCGGCCGATCCGGATATTCTTTGACCAACTTCAGCTTGGATACGTGTACTACAGGGAACAGGCGATATTCGGTACCTGCCGTTTCCAGCCTTACCGCGTGTTCTCCAATCTTCTCGCTCACCCGGAACGGTCCATGCCATAGATGGGCCAGTTTGCGGGCGTACCCTTCTTTCACTCGATCCAAATAAAGCCACACCTGCGATCCCACTTGGATTTGATGTGGACGGGCATCTTCGCTGTGTCGATCCGCTCGATCCTGTATTGCACTCCGCAGTCGTTCGTTCACCTGGGATCTAGCTTGCCGGTAGTATTTCTGGACTTGGTATCGCCATCGCCTTGGATCTCGGTTTCTCTTCTTGGTGCTGCATACTGGGATGGCCGCTTCCAGGGTGGATTTGGGATCCCACCCATGTACCAAGTTAAATGGTGTGTCACCCCGGATCCTGTCTTGGGCGGTGTTCATCGCGAAGGGGAGCCGTTCTGCGTACTCATCCCAATCCCTCTGATCCAAATCCTGGACGTACATCTTGAGTGCTCTCGTGATCGTCTGTACCATGCGCTCGGCCGATCCGTTAGCTTGGGGACGATATGCCATGGTTGCTCGCTGTCGCTGCCCCAGGATCCGGTTGAATGCTCGAAAGAAATCAGACATAAAGCCTGGCTCCCGATCATGTCTAATCATCTCGCTAGCTCCAAACTTCGGAAAACGCACTCGGACGCAGATCTTACATCGACGACATTCTAATCCCGGCGGAATCGTGGGATCAGTTGTGCGAAAGGGTTACCTCCCTACTAAAGGCGTGTACTAAGTGGAACCTCTCTATCAGTGTGGTAAAGAGCTATTGGGGGATGCGCAAGGTGGAGTACTTGGGCCATCGAGTTTCCAAGGAGGGATTGGAGGCGAATCCTAAGGACCTGTCTTCATTAGCCGATTTGTCCTTCCCACAGTCGTTACGGGCGATGCAATCTTTCTTAGGCAGTTTGAACTACTACAGTCGGTTCATCGAGGATTACGCCCTGTTTGCCGCGGTATTGTACGAATTGAGAGAGATAGATTTTGCCGCGATGACCACTCCAGCTGTCCAGATGAAAATCCAACAAGCTCTGGCCCAGGAGATGCCGGATCCACGAAGGGATCCAAGTGGTAGGACGCCAGAAGTGGACCTGAAACAGGAGCTGGATCCACCCCGGGACCAACAGAGAGAGGATCCAGGCTGGATAGAGACGACGGATCAGAACATGGAACAGGCAGAATCGCGGTGGATCCGAGCTCAACACGCATTCGTGGAACTGAGGAACAGAATCGCGACCACGCCTATCCTCCGTCACTTCGATCCGGAACGTCAACCTACGGTAATAGTTTATGCCAGCGACTGGGCAGTCTCAGCAGTTCTGGTGCAAGAACATGAAGGGATCTGTCATCCAGTCACCTTTGTCAGCCGGACACTGAAGCCGAATGAACTGAACTACGGAGCGGTGGAGAAAGAGATACTCGCGCTCCTGCGCATGTTGGATCTGAATTACAACCTGCTAGTGGGAAGACCCATCCGGATCCTGACTCGACACTCCACGCTAGCCTGGCTGTTCAAGTCGGCCGGGTTACAAGGACGTTTGGGACAGTGGGCAGCTTTACTCTCGCCTTGGACGCTGGAGATTGTGAAGTGTTCGAAAGGGGAAGACGAGATCCTGGGAGTCTTGGCCGCGAGCATCACTCCTCGAGCTAAGATGGATGAGGCGCTGACTAGGATCGCCCCTAAGAAAGAACCCAACGCCGGATCCAGATCCCGATCCCGACGGTACAGGTGGATGAGGATCTATACGTCCTGAGTTTCGATGGATCCGCTCGTGTACGACGCGGAGGGGGAGCATACAGTGCAATACTGTGGAGATTGCCCGGATGGGATGTTGTACGGGCCAGATCCACTTACGCGGAAGGCCTCACCGTCAATGAGGCGGAGTATAACGGACTCCTTCTGGGTTTGGATTTACTAAAGGGACAAGATCCGAAAAGGTTGGTGATTTGTGGGGATTCAAATTTGGTAATCAGACAGGTGCGAGGCGAGATTGACTGCAAGGCCCCGGTCCTAACCCTGTTACGGCAGAAAGTGATGATCCACCTGCGTGGTTGGATGAATCACGATTTGGTGCATGTCAAGCGAGATTGGAATGCCAGTGCAGATAGCTTGGCCAGTGCCGCTTTACGGAATCAATGTGGTGTCGAAGTGGAGAGAGAGACCGAGCGTCAGGATCTCGTTACATTGAACCGACTAGACGAAGTGGTGGTAGTTGGATCCGGGAAAAGGACAGTCCAGGTGATGGCCGTCACTAGGTCCAGAGGAAGGGTTGGATCCAGCCCCCAGATCCTCGAGGAAACATTTGTGAAGAGAGTCCGCATTGAGCGGATCCTCAAAGCACAGAACGAGGAAGCGTGGATCTTGGGACTAAAGAAGTATCTGATGGGGGATGTACGAGACCTGAGTCGGGAGGATACTAAATCCTACAGTATTATCGCTACGGATTACGCAGTGGATCTGAATGACTTGCTCTTCTATTGTCCCCCTACGAAGAGAGTCAACGAGGATCGGGATGGATTGATGAGACTGGTGATGCCGGAAACCTTACAACAAGATGTCCTACACCACTACCATGCTAGCCTGGAAGGCGGACATCAGAATATTGGTCGGACCTACCAACGGATCCGGGAATGTTTCCACTGGAGAGGACTATTCAAGAGTGTA
The DNA here is from genome assembly GCF_000142945.1 of Phytophthora infestans T30-4. Lineage (NCBI taxonomy): Eukaryota > Oomycota > Peronosporomycetes > Peronosporales > Peronosporaceae > Phytophthora > Phytophthora infestans. Next base: position 391,025 of record NW_003303668.1, on the reverse strand, counting down.
CAACGATATGTCGGTGAATGTGTGGATTGTGAGACAGGCAAGGGCAGGCCCACAATCGAAGGGGAGTCACCCGGGAATATCCAAGCGACTTACCCTTTCCAGATCATAGCCATGGATCATATTCCCTCGTTGCCCAAGTCGTTCAAAGGAAACACAGAATTGTTGATTTGGGTGGATCTGTTTACCGGGTACGTGATAGCCAAAGCTAGTGCGTCTAGAACTGCGCAAACCATTGCCGAATCGTACGAGGAGTGCGTTTTCCGAAGATTTGGAGCTAGCGAGATGATTAGACATGATCGGGAGCCAGGCTTTATGTCTGATTTCTTTCGAGCATTCAACCGGATCCTGGGGCAGCGACAGCGAGCAACCATGGCATATCGTCCCCAAGCTAACGGGCCGGCCGAGCGCATGGTACAGACGATCACGAGAGCACTCAAGATGTACGTCCAGGATTTGGATCAGAGGGATTGGGATGAGTACGCAGAACGGCTCCCCTTCGCGATGAATACCGCCCAAGACAGGATCCGGGGTGATACCCCATTTTACTTGGTACATAAGTGGGATCCCAAATCCACCCTGGAAGCGGCCATCCCAGTATGCAGCACCAAGAAGAGAAACCGAGATCCAAGACGATGGCGATGCCAAGTCCAGAAATACTACCGGCAAGCTAGATCCCAGGTGAACGAACGACTGCGGAGTGCAATACAGGATCGAGCGGATCGACACAACGAAGATGCCCGTCCACATCAAATCCAAGTGGGATCGCAGGTGTGGCTTTATTTGGATCGAGCGAAAGAAAGGGTACGCCCGCAAATTGACCCATCTATGGCATGGACCGTTCCGGGTGAGCGAGAAGATTGGATAACACGCGGTAAGGCTGGAAACGGCAGGTACCGAATATCGCCTGTTCCCTGTAGTACACGTATCCAAGCTGAAGTTGGTCAAAGAATATCCGGATCGGCCGCAGATCCGTCTTTCGGTGGATGGATCCGATCGCGTCGACTTCGACGAAGTCCTCCTACCGGAGGATAGTTGGAATATGGATCTCGAAGCCGACGAGTTCGAAGTCGAGAAGATCACCGATATGAGGTCGGGGAAACGAACTAGATACGGACGGATTTACCGTGAATTTCTGGTGTATTGGCGTGGATATGACGAACCCAGTTGGGGAGACGAGGCAGATCTGAACTGTGGAGCATTACTCTATGATTTCTTTAGGGATCGTACGAATCGTAACAGATTCGGCGTGATGCAGTCTCATGAAGAAGAGTAGGAAAGGGACCCATGGATGTGAGTTGGTCATGTCGATGGGAGGATAAAGAAGGGCCCACAGGAAGGGTGTGGGCCAGGAGGAGGCGGATCGCTGATGTGAGTTGGTCACATCGGAAAGAAAGAGAAGACGAATCCACAAGAGAGGGGCGGATTAAGAGAGAAGGAGTGAATGTTTATGCATAAGAGTGACGTTTTACGTGAA
>NW_003303668.1:367269-375659 GCF_000142945.1 Phytophthora infestans T30-4 | reverse complement strand
ATAAGGTAGATTGTAAACTGAGTATATTTATAGGTAGATTAAGTTTGAGGTTAATACAAACTATCAGTTACCTATAGAAATGCAATGTCATTTAACCAATGGTTGGTTTTGAATGACCTTGGTACCTTGTACCAAATATCCCGGAGTATGACATGTCATACTCCTGAAGTGTGAAGTGTCACACTTCATGTGACCAGGGTACACTTAGTGCTACGTACCCCGTTACAGCGACCAACACCCACGCATGCCTGAGGACCAGTCCCACTCCAAAAATACACGTCGACACGACAGCGTCTCGACTCCACGCCACACCATCTCTCGCGTAATCCATCGCCCGTCTCAGCAATAGAGGAATGAGTCCATCACCTCCACGGTCCAAACGTTCTCCATCGTCACTAACAGTCAGTCCAATTCACTTGGCTGTGTACCCGCCAAGAGACCGTCTCTTGGTCAGGTCACATCACATCACCATTAAAACGGTGACTTCTCGTCGTTAGCCACCATGTCCGCCATTATTACAGCAACCCCCTCGCGTCACAGGAGGCAGACTTCTTAAAAGTCATTTCGCACGTAGCACTTAAGCCCTCACGCCGCCATGGCCAAGTCGTCAAAGAAGTCAGGAACGGCTCCGACGGTCGAAGACCAACTCCGCACTCGCCTCGACAACGAAACAGGGAGGCGAACGACGCCACCCCTCTTCACTTCATGATCGAGTTCTGGAGCCGTCTCAGAGCTGTCCTAGCTGCCAACAGCCACTCCGTCGGGCTCGACGCCCTTGTTTGCCTGGTCCTTCGGCTCCTTGCTGACCAAACTTCGCAGGTCCCGTTGAAGAGCGCTGTTGTCATCCTACCCCCCCCCCCCCAGAGAGCATGTTCGCCGACCAGGTCCGAGAGCACTCCGTCTTCCAAGCACCGGTCACCCAAACTCGCTCCAAGCGATCCAGCTCGCGTACACCCCTCAAGCCACCTCCAGCAGCGAAAAAGCGCACGTTTAAGAAGGCAAAAGCCAAGCCTCGCTTCTCGTTTGATCTCCCCACCGGTGTAGACGCCACCATCAAGTGCGACCTGGAGCGCCTCGTTAAGATTTCGGAGGAACAGGGAAAGACGCCGCCATGTATGGCCTTCCCGTGGAAGGGCTACCGCGTCTGGTACGACCCCAAGCACCACCCCGAGCTTCACCAGAAACACTGGTGCTTCTGGAACCGCTTTCGTCTTCTATTCCTACTCCTCGCGCTGTATCCGCCGACGGACAACGCAGCTGCTCGCCGCGAGTTGACGGCAAGCGCGCTCCAAGTTTGTCTGCAGTTGTTGAGCGCCTTCTTCGAAGAGATGAGTTACTACGGGATGCTGACGGCGTTCGAAGACACCGTCCACGACAATCTTAACTGGATCGGAGGCAGGGCCACCAAGCATGCCAGCGTGGCTAACGACGACTCCAAATCTCCTGCCCAAGAAGACCTCGGTGTCCTGTTCAAGCATCATCATCGCCGTTACGATCAAGTTATCGCCAACGCCCTCGATTCATTCGTAGTGGACAGCAGCGGCTACCGTTCCATCCCTGAACTTTTCGAAACGAGTCAGCCGATTGATCCTACACGCCCCCAGAACCTGCGACTTTCGAGCAAGGCCCTGGCTTGTATTGCTCTGGACGTTTCAGGCAGCAACCCTCCGAAAGAGAGCTGGGTCGGCAATCGCAACCGTGCTCCATGGAAGAAGCTCCTCTCTGACCGCTCTCTTCGGGTGACGCAAGTTGCCGTCACCACGCTGCTGACAGCAGGCAAACCTGTGATAGCGCACATTGATCGACCGTCCAGTCGTCCGAACAAGGGAAGACGATTTCGACTTCGAAGAAAACGGAGAGTTCACCGCCCTGAAATCGTCCCCGCCTGTCAAGTATCAGCCTCCAAGCTCCCCCACCAAGCATCTAGCGTACTACTCGGGACTCTCATCCGACAACGAAGACCAGGAGCAAGAAGAGGGCCACCCTACCAACGACCACGACGACGAAGAAGACAAGGAAAGGGCCCAATAAGACACCCTCGAAGACGCACAATACGCTTGGCGACCACTTTCAGTAAAGGCGTTTCGACTCCCGCTAAGACCGTGTCTTCTCGACCAACGGTTAACCGTTCAACAAAGCTTGAAGGCGGGAGGTCGGATTCATCCAGGGGCCCATTACTACTTCCTTCTTCGGTCTCCTCAGCGTCAGGCGGTACTTCATCCAAGAACGGTCGAGTCCATTTACCTCCAAATTTTTTGAGTCTGTTCACATTCACGGTCAGCAGCTTGTCGGGATGAGTGAGGATCGCAACCTTGTGAGCGTTCTCCCCGACTTTGCTAGAGATTCGGTAAGGACCGTGCCACGAGAAAGCGAGGTTCTTCATCCTCGTTTCACCCCTCCTAGCCCTGAAAATCTGGTACACCCAAACAGGATCTCCGACCTCGTACGTCGCCTCCACTTGATCCGCCCGCCGCCTAGTGTGCCTGTCTTGAGCCTTCAAAGACTGACGCTATACTAAGTGGCGAGAGTCACGCATCGAACGGTACAGTTCCCTCCTATACTGGGCCACTTTGTTACTCTTCCACTTCGTTCCGAGGTTCAGCAAAGCTACGTCTAGTGGTAACGCGGGGTCACGTCCGTACAAAGTGAAGAAAGGGGAGCCTCCAAGCGCTTCATGATAGGCGGTACTGTAGGCAAACAACACTCGTGGTAAGTACACATCCTAATCGTTCTGAGCCTCGCTCACGTGCATCCTCAGCATTCCTATGCTAGTACCGTTGGACCGTTCCACAAGCCCTTGGGTTTGCGGCTGATACGCAGCACCGTACAGCTTCTTCATGCCGATCGTCTGGTAAAAGGGCTTGGCCACTTCCGACGTGAAGTTCGAACCGTTGTCGCTCAACAGCCGAGACGGAAGCCCGTGTCGAGCGACGACGCCATGCACCATCACATTCACAAAAGTCACAGAGTCTAGCTGTAACGGGCTAGGTATTTACTCCGTTACTTGCTTACACTATAGTGTTGAGGAAGCTCGCAATAGGACGACTGAGTCTTAGGTTTAAGGAAAAATCAACTCTGACTTTATTTTAGGACCAAGGCCACAGCCCTGGCCACTCAAATACACGTCATAGTCCAATTGGCTAATAATGGGTCTGGCTCCCCATATATCAGCCAATGGCATGACAGCATTTCAGCACACGCTAGTCGTGTGCTGATGCACCTACTTATGTAAAGAAATCTACCTACTTATGTAATGGAGGGGCCCATTACATTACCCCCCCCTCTTAAAGTTGCACTTACGCAACATAAGCGCTGATGAAGAACATTGGAGAAGACGGCTGGAACGGCGGAGACAGCGGCGACATCGGCGACACTCACGACATCAAGCCACTGGCGTATCAACAAGAGACACCACGCTCGGCAGCGAGCGTGCAGAGCGAGAAGCCATTCAGACAACAGCTTGGAGGCCACCGTCGCTGGCGCTGGTGTCGACACACGTGGGCTTCGAGGCGCCAGGTGAGGCTCTGGTGGAGTGAAGCTTGGACCTTTGGAATTGTCCTGAGGCGCATCGTAATATCTGCGACGTCGTGTCCGAGCGGGTACGGAGCGTGCTCACGCGCAGTACGCGTGAGTTCGATTCCCACGGAGACCAAACTCCGCGACAAGAGCACGAGCAAGTTTTTGCAAGGAAACGCTGGCACGATGATCACCACAGACGCAAAGACTGAGCGCCGACTGGAGACTTCCGTGTGCTTGGGGATACGCTCATCGTGGAACGTCCACGATGTTCGAGCAGACACGAGGATCACGAAGACAGCGCACGAGGTACTTGAGACTGCGAATACGGGGACGACAACCACTTCGCTCAGTTGACTGAGCGACGATGTGCGACTGCACAGCGTACGAAGAAGTATCTTGTAGACCCATGCGACTGCGACGTCGGAATATAGGTGACCTGCGAGCTGGGGTTTCACTCGTCGTCGTGGAACCTCGCGTCACTCACGCCGCACTCACTCACTCACTCACTCGCTCTCACTCACTCACTCACTCACTTACTCACTCACTCACTCACTCACTTGTTCACTCGGCTTACTCACCGAGTGGTACAGTGCCAAGTTCTCGTGTAGCTGGTCACCGGTTCGATCCCGGCGTCAACTCCAGTTTTCTTCTTAATCATCATGGCGAGCGCCTCCGTGTACCCGCGGAGGCTGGTCGCCTTCTTCACCGCGGATATCAGCACCCGGCTCACTCACGCTTCGGAACGTGAGTGCCTTCTCGTATTCGTTCACGATGTCGGGAACGTCTTCCCGCAAACGACTGCGCGGCTCCCAAGTATCTTCACCTGGGGGGAGTCCCAGCCAACGCACGCGATAGTGTTGTTCCTTGTCCCGCAGGGCGCGACCCTGTGGAAACGCTTCAGTGTGACCGTCACGGGTACCATGACACTGGCGAAAGTCGTGGTCGACGATTCGCTCAACGATCCAACGCTGAGCGCCCGAAGAGTCGATCAAAGGAGGAGGACCATCTCGCTGGAAAGTTGCCGCGTCACTCGAGGATAAATCAGCGTCCGGGATCTCGGACGGATGGTATTTCTTTAAACGTCCGACGTAGAACGTCGGATGTAGCCGTAGTGTCGAAGGAATATCCAGAGTGTAAGCGTCACCAATGGTCTTGATCACCGTAAACGGCCCAATAAAGCGCGGCGCGAGTTTGTTCGCGCCGCGGTTGGTAACCGCAGAGTTTCTGATACCTTCAGTCGACAGGAGCACTCGTTCGCCTGTCGTAAACGTGGCTGTGTTCTTGCGGCCAGCCTTATCAGCGTTTTCCTTCTGCTTGTCCACTGCGTCCTGCAGTGCGTCACGAACATAGCGGGTGACCGCTTGGCGCTGTAGTACGAAGTCGGAGACGACTGCGGAGTCGATTGGTCGCGCCGCATGCTTCGGCGCGTAGTTAGCTGGCGCAAGTGGGCTCGATGCGGAGCGTGTCACTGCGTTGACCGACGTGGGAACAGGGGATACACTCGAGATATCATTAGCAACCGGTGTATGTACCGGTTGACCCAGTACCGGTGTAGCCGCCGGAGACATCGCAGATGGAGTAGACGGCTTGTCGGCAGCTTCTTCCCCACCCAGAGTGGAGACACACGGCGCTGTGGGATGGCCCACGGCGAGGAGAGCATTGACACGCGGGTGTCGCGCGTTGTTAGCGAAGAAGGGCGTCAGCCCAGTCGACGCGTGTACCGCGTTGTTCAGAGCGAACTCGGCTAGTGGCAGAAACGAGCTCCAGCTGGAGAACGACGTCGCGTAGCTTCGAAGGACGTCTTCGAGGACGCGATTTACGCGCTCCGTCTGGCCGTCCGTTTCCGGATGGGCTGCTGTGGACATCATTAGCTTCGAGCCCAGTAGCTCGAAGATCTTTGACCAGAATGCCGACGTGAAGCGCGGGTCGCGGTCGGAGACGATAGATTCGGGAAGGCCATGATGACGGAAGACGGCATCAAGGAAGTGCACCGCGGTATCTGCCGCGGTGATCGCATCCGACGTCGGAATCAGGTGGACCATCTTGCTGAAGCGGTCTACGAACACCAAGACACCTGAGCGTCCTTTAGCATCGGGTGGGAGCCCGAAGATGAAGTCCATCGACACCGAGCGCCAGGCCTCGGTGGCCACTGGTAGAGGACGCAAGGGAGCCTGCGAAGACGAGGCAGGTTTCACGCGCTGGCAGGTCTCGCAGGTGCGCACCCACTTACGTACCCATTTGTACAGGTGTGGCCAATAAAAGTCGCGTGACACAGCGGCTAATGTCTTTTCGCGACCGAGATGAGCGCCCAGCGGGGCATCATGAAACTCATGGATAATCCGTGAGCGCAGATCGGGGTCGTTAGGGACAACGACACGTGGGGCATCGAAGTTGTCGATGCTGTACGTCAGCAGCTCGTCCTCGAGACGATATCGGTGGATTTTGCTTCGTACAGAGCGGGAAAGGGCTCCCAGTGTGTCGGCGCTGGGAGAGCGGAGATGCTTCAGGATACTGGAGCACGTCGGGTCATGTTCGTAAGCAGCTCGGATCTCGTCGCGAAGTAGCATTACCGGGAGACGCTCGTCAGATTGACTCCTGTCGTCTCGCACATGGCACACTCGTCTACATCGTCGAAGCTTGTCGACCCAATGCACTGCGTGGGTCGTAGTCGGGACGCCGAGACAAAGCGTCGGCGAGAATGTTGTTCTTGCCGGGTTTGTAGTGGACAACGAAGTTGTACTCAGAGAAGAACGAAAGCCAGCGGGCCATCCGCTGGGAGAGATGAGGACTCTTCATCGCTGTCCTCAGCGACGCATGGTCGGTGTACACCGCGAAGGTATCCTCACCCAACAAGTACACTCTGAACTTGATCAGAGCGTAGCGCATCGCAAGAAGCTCCTTGTCGTGAACGGGGTAGTTGCGCTCTGCCGGCTTCATCTGCCTGGACTGGTAGCTTACGACACGCTCTCGACCTTCTTCATCGAATTGCATCAGCGCACAGCCGATGGCGAAATCGCTCGCGTCGCAGACGACGTGAAAAGGCTTCGAGTCATCCGGGAGCGCGAGGATTGGGGCCTCGGCGAGACTCTTCTTCACCGAGTCGAAGGCGGCTTGATGTGCGGAAGTCCACGACCACGACACATCTTTCTTCAACAACGAAAAGAGCGGCTGGATCAATCCGGCGTAATTCTTCGTGTACTTGTGGAGATAATTTGCGAGACCCAGCCACTGACGCAGTTCAGTGGGATTCTGTGGCGTAGGTCACGCACATATCGACGACACTTTCTCGGGGTCGGCGCGGACGCCGTTCTTGCTCACAAAGCAGCCAAGCACCGGAATCTCCGGCGCGCAGAATATACACTTCTTCAAGTTGGCATACAGCTTGTTTTCGCGCATCACTTGGAAGACTTGCCTCAGATGCTTCAAGTGGACTTCAAGCGCGCTGAGGCCTCCCTCAGCGCGACTGTGTACGAAGATGTCATCGAAATAACTCGGTGCGAAGTCGCGGAGCGGGCGCATCACATGGGATATCATGCGATTGAACGTGGCGGGAGCATTCTTCAACCCTTGCGGCATAACAAGCCACTCCCAGAGCATACCACTGGGAGTGCTTACCGCTGTGAGCGGTATATCGCTCAGCCTCATGAGGATTTGGTAGAGCCCATCGGTCAAGTCGATGGCGCTGAAGACCTCACTACCCGACATTGCGTCGAGCACCATGTCCTTCCGAGGAATCGGCGTCTGGGCAGGGATGGTAGCGTCGTTTAGCTTGTTGAAGGCATGGACGATGCGCCATCCGCCCGTGGCTTTCTTCACACAGAAGGTCGGACTGGAGTGCGGCGATGTGCTCTCACGCACATGACCCGCCTTGCGGCGGCTCTCGAAGAAGTCATCGATAGCTTGGACCTGATCTCGCGGGAGCGGCCACTGCCGCGTCACACAATACTTCGAGCCGGGCACGAGATCAATCTCGTGGCGAATTCCTCGGTCAGCTGGCAACTCAGCTGGGATCTTATCCGGAAATACATCTTCATATTCGCGGGCGGTCTCGTAGACTGGATTGCCGGATTCGCGTAGCGCGTCCCAAGACTGCGCTGCGAAGCGCTCCTCGCGGGCCGACTTCGGCTCAGCGCTCTTTGGGCGCGAGGGAGCGTCGCCGTCACTGACTGCATTCACTTCGAGCGACGCCGAATCGGCGTCGGTGATCAGGCAAACCTGTTCGATTTCATCGTCCTTGAGGCCGCGAAGGAAGTTCTTCCAGGAGAGACCTGGAAGTCGAGTGATCGACCCTGCCTCACCAGGCGGGTTTGCAAGCTCGAGTGTTCGTCGGCGGCCAGAGGTACCTTCCACATACTCAAGCACGCAGACCGACTCCGTCGGTGAGCTGTCACTTGGTACGGGCTCTCGGCGAGGTTTCAGCCGACGCCGCTTCGACTTCCTCTTTCGCCGCCTCGAGTGCGAACTCGAGGATGATGAGTCGCTCTCGCTGGACGAGATGTCACCCCCCTCTAGCGGTAGCCCCTGCTCGACCGCGGGAGTGTTCAGCGGGAGCGCCAACTGCTCGACCACCGGCTCAATTGACGGGAGCCCCTGCTCGACCGTTATCTCGTTCGTCTGCGGGAGCCCCTGCTCGACCGCCATCTCATTCGTCTGCGGGAGCCCCTGCTCGACCGCCACCTCATTCGTCTGCGGGAGCCCCTGCTCGACCGCCGTCTCGTACATCTGCGGGAGCCCCAGCTCGACCGCCAGTTCTTCATCCCCGCGTCGCCGCGGGGACTCGTCAGTTAACAGCACTGCGCAAGCCGTGCAGAGAGGGCCATCGCTCACTCGGTTCACAACGTGCGTCGTGGATGACCGGTCCACAACGGTGA
>NW_003303668.1:357887-365878 GCF_000142945.1 Phytophthora infestans T30-4 | reverse complement strand
GAGATGGAGAAGGCAGCGTGGTCGAGGTCTTGGCTCATGTCGAACTTGGTCGTTGGAAGGACTACAAAGTGCTACCAGGTGTAACGGGCCAGGTATTTACTCCGTTACTTGCTTACACTATAGTGTTGAGGAAGCTCGCAATAGGACGACTGAGTCTTAGGTTTAAGGAAAAATCAACTCTGACTTTATTTTAGGACCAAGGCCACAGCCCTGGCCACTCAAATACACGTCATAGTCCAATTGGCTAATAATGGGTCTGGCTCCCCATATATCAGCCAATGGCATGACAGCATTTCAGCACACGCTAGTCGTGTGCTGATGCACCTACTTTTGTAAAGAAATCTACCTACTTATGTAATGGAGGGGCCCATTACAGTGGCCTTGACGACAGATATCGCTACGTCCGTCCCGGATGCAACCCCGACGGAGTCGAAGGAGTCGACGTTTTTCTGGGAGAAAAAGCAGTGCTGGAGTATTATGCGAACGGTAAGGTACTTTAGTGATGTTATTATCAATTGGTAACTAACGTTTCATGTTTGCGTACACAGAGCTACGTACTTGAGCGCGAACATCCAGTCTACCTACCCGTGATGATGCTGATCTAGAGTGCGCTGCTCAAGTCGTTCGCGATACCTACGGCCACCTATTTGAAGGACAAGTGGTCGCAACGAAGCGGAGAGCGTGCCACAACCTTCGCAACCATCTCAAACGCTTTCACCGCCTCGAAGTGCACCTCCTAATGTCCCTGCAAGTGCCCCAACATCCCCACCGTCTAGTCCTGGAGCTGGGCGACGGTCTTCGCGCCCTACGAGGCGCTCATTGGCTGATTCAGAGAGTCCTATGGCGGCTACATCTCCGCCACACACGACACTGATTGCTTCGTCACCCCATGTCAGCGTTGGTAGTCCGGACAACTTCGGCGACGACCCCGAGTTTGAAGCCGAGGAGACTGTGGACGATGTGTCGGTGGAATCGGTCGAGGAAGGAAGCGATTGCCAGCCTGGTGCGTTTTATATTATGCTGCATCTTGTGCTGCATATAGTACTGTATCTTGTGGTGCATTTTCACTGATTTGTGTATGGTTCGTTGCTTTATATATGGTAGTGTTGGAGATGGAGTTGACGATGAAGATGAAGATGGAGGAGTGAGCAGTGAGCTACTTGTTGATAAAGACGACTCGCTCAATACGGTGTGTGATGGAGACGACGCTGCCGAGTATGCTGCCATGGAATCTGGTGATGATGCTGCAAAAGACAATTTGGTTATGGATGAAGACAGTGGAGACGATGACGAATGCGCTGATACGTACATTCCACCTGATGAAGACGAATCGGAAGCTTCTGAGACTGAGATTGCTGCTGAAGTTCTGTTCGTGGAGCGATTCCTATCTAGTTTTGGAGGAGGGGGCGCAGTGTTAGCTGGTAATCTCAAGAACGATGTTCTACGTGAAATGGCTGCGGCTGGTTGGGAAGATGTGGAGGAACCAGATACGTTTGGCTACATGAACACGCCGTACGAGCCGGTGGACAACACACGAAGCTACCCTGGGCTACGGTAAGGGTATTCGGGCCCCACAGCTGATGCACTGCGCAATGCTGACTCTCCGCTTGCGCATTTCGTTTTCTTTCTACCAGTGGTGCTGTGGCAGCACATTGCGGTGTGCTCCAACGAGTATGGGCGTGAAATGGCACGCCTTCGTGTTGATGAACGGTACAAACACTACCGTAGCAAGTGCCGGCTCAATCCTCAACTACCAAAGAAGACCAAGCGAGACATCAAGACAGAGCTAGAAGGTGCGAAACAGATACAACCTCACGAGCTTTGTCGCTTTATCGGCCTCCTAATTGCACGCACGATTGCCCCCAACCGCGAAAAACTTGCAAACCATTGGAAAACTACTGATGAAGGCGGTATTCCACGTGGAGCGTTTGGATCCGTGCTGCGTCGCGATAGATTTATGGAGATTTCTTGAAACCTACATTTCAATCCAAACTCTGATCCAAGGGCGGTCACAGATAGAGCATGGAAGATTCGCAAAGTTGTGGAAGTTCTACAAAGGACATTTGAGCGAGGGTATATGGCTCCAGCACTCTTGCCTTTTGATGAAGCGATGCTTCCTAGCCGCTCGTAGTTCAACAAGATGCGTGTCTATATGAAAGACAAACCCCACAAGTGGGGCACGAAGCTCTTTATGTTGTGCAGTGCGGTGACCGCCTACTGCATCAGGTATATTTTTTTGGTTCTAAGTTTTTTCTTATGCTGAATAATGCAGACTAAAGCTGGATATTTTGCTATAAGTATGCTGCATTTATACAGGTTCGAGGTTTACTGCGGTAAGAAACAGCACTCCGGCTATGCACACAAGACGTATATGAAGTCAGGGCCTGCTGCAGTAGTCCGCAATCTTCTCGCTGTGTTTGGGCCAGATTCTCGGATGAATGGGATGAGACTTGTTGTAGTGGATCGGTTCTATACGTCGGTGGCATTGGGCAATTCAATTGCTGCTCATGGGATTCTACTGTGTTGGGACTATTATGACAAACCGGTTGGGCTATTGCAAAGGAGTCGTTGAAAAAAAGAAGTCTAGACCTGCTACTATTGTTCGTGGATCTTTCAAAGTTTCAAGATCAAAGTTAGTGCCAAACACGACTGCTGTTAGCTGGTGGGACGCGCGGCCGGTTCACTTCATGTGCACTGGCGGGAGTCTTGAGATGGATCGTGGTGTTAACCAAGAATTCGCAGATAAAGTCGAAGTTCCTTGCCCACGCGTCGTGAAGGACTACCACGTCTTCATGGGGGGCGTGGATGTCCACGACCAGTAACGTTTGCAGCGGTACTCTATTCAGCGGTCCGTGCGGTTCAAAAAGTACTACAAGTTGCTGGTGTTATGATTAATTGATTTAGCAATTGTGAATGGCTACATAGTCCACAAAGCCTACTACAAGCAGAAGTCGTCTCGCCCATTGACGCATGTGAAGTACATGAAGAAACTGCATTTGCAGCTGTCGCAGCTGCACGCGTCCGACATGTATGAAGGCAACACGTTTGGTACACACGAACCCTCACAAGGTGCTTCCGTTCCAGGATCTGGAGGTCTACAAACTACTCACGCTGTCCGCCAGCTTGATGAGTGGCGCAATACGATGACGCAGCCGAAGCGCCGACAGCGCGCGTGCAAAGTCTGCTCGCTTCTCCGTGTTGCGGACAAACGCGCGACAACAACATCGTTCTTTTGTCAAGAATGCAGCAGCACGGGGCCAATGTTCCTGTGTATGAAGCCGCGCCGACAGATACGTGGAGTAGCTATGACATGCTGGGATATCTGGCACCGAGAGTGGATGGACGGCAAGTTGGTTCCGGTCGACACTGGTAGAAATATCAGAGTGCGTCGGGCTGCAGACACGTCGACTGGAGCTCCGTCAACGCCTTGAAAGCCTGTCACGCCTTTCACACCACTGGATCCGGCTAGTAGAGGAAAGCGACGTAGGACAGACAGTTAGCTGGCAAACTGCATTGCTGTGCTTGGTGTTACTTATATAAAGAACTTTGAGCAGAATATATGCAGTCTAAGAAATCAAGATAATTGCGTCCCGCACAAGGTATTGCTGGCTCATCTGACACTGTGCCTAATCCATCTGACTCTTTTGTCAGCAGATCTTTTCACTTGATTTGAGTAAAACGTACCTCGAGCTGCCAGCACCGCATCATCTGATAGCGTTACTTTCTGTGGGCGACCCCCCATCGGACACAATGACACTTTGTATGGGAGGTTTTCACCTCAAAATTTCTAAAAATGAAAACTCTACCAAATGCACAGACCGATGCGGATGGCTCGTATCTGTACAGCGTCTGTCTACTACCGGTCCTGTAATGCTGCATATGCAGACTGTCCAGGTCAATTCAGCTCCCAATATGCACCTTATGGACACTTTAGTCTGGTCCATACCCATTCACGACTGACTTTACCCCATTTCCCGCCAGTGGCCCAACCCTTTATTTACAAGCATCAAATCATGGTAAGTTGCATATGCAATTTAGAAAAAGCAAAAAATCGCTCCGGGTTGGAGGGGTTAATGTACTTTTTTTTAATGAGCGCGGTTGAAAATGCATAATGTATGGGAAGAAAAATTATGTCTTCACACTTTAAAACTAGTTTTTGTATGTAAAGGCCGTCACATATGAGACCGCGTCAATCAAAATATTACTTATGAACCTAAGTACGAATCGCGATTTAAGCACTCTAAACGAAAGCGGGGTGTCTCCTCTATCTTTTGAGCCCTTATAAGCTGCAGAATGCTATAAATTGAAGAAGTTGTGGTCGCTCAAAAATATTATCATCATTTATGGGCCCTTGAAATGACGATACATTTAGGAGTGTTGTGAGCTCAATATTTTTTTAATTTTAATGATTTAGGTGTTATTTAAAAGCTCTTGCTAAAAGCAATTGAATAAGGGTAGTTTTACGGTTTTTTTATGGAAGTTTACAATAAATGTCACTGTTTCGGTCAAGTGCGAAAATCAATTGGCCAGCTTTAAGCTCGATTATCTCAAAGGTTCATAAGTAACATTTTGTTTGACGCAGTCTCATATGTGGTTTCCATTAATGGCCATAATGCGTGGACGGGTTTCATAGATTCAAATGCATAATGTATAAGACCCTCGAAATTTGATTGCGATTAATGCCATTATCGGGAGCCCTGTATATATACTATCGAGTATCAGTCATTATAATTACTCTTACTATTTTAATGAGTTGTCAAACAAGCATAGTAACTCTTTTTATTCATATTCGCGAATATCAAGATATCATTACAAATATTAAGATAAGCAATCGCCGATAGTTACAATACTAGACCTTACGTCACTACATGTAGCACCCTCCGGTGCTGTTCATTATTTTGAAATCTTGCTTACGAAAGATTTTATATAATGTCACAGCGACGCAATTGTTTTTGCAATTGCTGCCTTTCTATTCGGTTTTCCAATGTTGCGTGCACATTTTCTAGAATGATTTCGTACGTTAATTGATTCAAATCATTAACAAAAAAACAATGTACTTCTGCACCATCCATCACTGGACCTCGATGTGGCGGTTAGCAAGTAACCATTCCCGTGCCATTGCCCTTAGGCTTTAGGACTCCGGTTCTTTGTTGTCCGAGTGGGTGATTCTCAGGGTCAGCGATGTATTCTGTCGCAGTCTTCTCCAGGATGGCGGAGGCTGCTTCCGCAAGTTTCATGAGCTTCCAGTACTGCGACCTCGTCATCTCGTGGGGCTTTTCATCAAGACAACACAAGGCGCCAATGACGACTCTCTCAGGCTGTCCCGGAGCTCTTGGCACACACGGGATCGACACGGGGAAACCAGCGTAGAACCGAAGACTGCGCATCGTCACGGGCGCGATGTGGTAGAACCGCATATCCGCCTCAGCGTGACGGACGAGCAACGGCTTATCGTCCATGACAAAGTGCTGACAGAATGTTTGCTCGCGCGGATTACCGGTACCGACGTCCCAGTATTCCGGTGCGTTGGTCGCCAGCAGAGTCACCACATCACGTTTCAACAAGTGTGACGACGCTGTGAGGGGCCTTCATTTCTGCCGCAGCCAGTGAGCAGATCACGTTGAGTTCAGAGACATTGGCGACGTCGTGGAGACGGAAATGCTCAATCGCGGCCATGCGAACCTCCTCGTTCGCTGGAATGGGGTAGATATTCGGCTCTGGCTCCCCCTCCTTTGACTCTTCTTCGTTCTGGACAAGAGCCGGCATCATCGGATACGGACGGGAGTCGGCACTCGCGAACTTGCAGGCGTCCAGCTCCGTCGGACGTTTCGAGATGTCCATCGCTCGCTTGGCTGCTTCGGTTGGCTGTTGACGGTCACTCGCAGCGTTGAGAAGATTGGCATTCATCTCTGGTCTTGTTTTTGGTCAATTAGCAGAAGCTGCTCGAGCACCAGGAAGGCAGCACGACGCTGTGCAAGCGCAACTTGATCCGAGTCGTCACACACAACTTGGGTCAGTAGGTCTCCGAGTTTTTGGCTCGACGGCGAGTCGGAGAAGCGCGAGGACTCGGACGCGGCCGTGCTGGAAGTGTCGAACGTACAGACGGAAGATGGCGTCGACACTTCATCTCGGGCAGCTACTGAGTGCCGTGCACGGATCGGAGCACCACACAGCAGCGACTGACCTGCCTGTTCGAAGACAAAACGGAGTCTGTCCGATTCCAGAGTTTATGGATCGAAAAAGTTGCTTCAGAGTTACTTTCGATTCGAGACAACGTTCGGCTCGGGCAACTTCGGCACAGATGGACGCTGGACGCACCTCGAAGATACCACCATGAAAGTGTCCATCGTGGAACGATTTGTGCAGAGCTCGAGGAGACGAGTCGATGGGCGACGATGGATTACGGGCGTATCCAAACTCATCGCCGTCCTCCCAGTAATTAGCGAAAAAAATGTCACTATCGGCTTGACTGAAGAAAAAACGACAATTTCGGTCGGGAGTCAACCGGCATTCTCGAAGTGGCCAGTTAGCTATGTTGTTTCACTTCCAGAAAGCAAAACATTTTTGTATTTTCTATGAGTTGCAGTCATGCTTCTCGTCGTGGTTTCGCCTCATATCCGATGCTCGGATGATAGTTTTGTCTGAACTTCTTCGGAGCTGGCTCGGGCTCGTGATGAGCTAATTCGGAAGAAGAAGCACTGATACTCTGCTAAATTTCTTTTTTATCCATATTGATTTGCTTTATTTGTAATCTTTTTTTCGTGTTCGGATTCAATGAAATCTGCCCTTTTTGAAAGTGTTCGCTACTGTTACATTGTGCAATGTAACAGTAGCTGCAGTAACTTACAATAGTAATCCGCTGAACAGACAATTGTCTCGCTAGTCATCTGGTCGAAAGACCGCTTTCCGCCTTTTTTACTCCTACTATCTAGGCTACTACAGAACTGTAGTATTTAATAAAGGGGGTGTAACGTCATCCTAAATAATAAAGGTCATACCGGCTACACAGTCACTCCAGAGAAATACAAGTGAATAGTGCTGTACATGTCAATAGGGTACCTTGTAAGTGAGTGTCTGCTCCAAAATGTAAATTTGGTCGAGATTGACAACGAGATAATTTATAAGTTTCTATCAAGACAAATTCATTTCCGTCGGCCGCGATAAACCTGCAAGAAAACAGTAACAAATAGCTACAGTATTCAGATCCTACATGATCACCTTCAGCCCTGATCAACGCAAGCTTCGTTTTCGAATGAGGGACCGACTCATTCGAGTTCGTGATGTTGTGAAGTGAGCCTTGCTTCCTAGGAATATAGCTGCTGTGACCAGATGGTGATATTACCTTGGTGTTTTTGTTATTACTCTCATATGTAAACAGGATTCCCGATTAATGCATAAATAACCCCGACGTGCTGCATAATGCAGTTTTTTTTTTCATAAACTGCATTATGCTGCATAAGAGCAATTTAGACTTGAAATTGTATTGAGCGTATTTTTCCTCGCCAGCGGGTATACAAACTTTAAGATAAGCGATCTTGGCAAAATGATCTTTTTCTGTTACATAAGCAAAACCCGATCTGTCTTCTGGCAAGAGAAAGTCGCTCATATTTTAGAAAATTGAAACAAACAACTTTGACGCGCATCAGCAAATTTGACATGTAACGGCTGACAGCCACTCGCCGACGGAGGGATATTTTTCATTCGAGATTTTGCGCGCCTAGGACACAAGTGGAGACACAAGATGGTGCGAGCCCGACACAAACAAGTTCGTGACGTCGAGTGACCTTTCCTGGCGGTCGGTGTGGCGTGAGCTGAGAGCCCAAGGCTGGACTAACAAGCGTCCGTCCAGCCGTGGCTGTAACGGGCCAGGTATTTACTCCGTTACTTGCTTACACTATAGTGTTGAGGAAGCTCGCAATAGGACGACTGAGTCTTAGGTTTAAGGAAAAATCAACTCTGACTTTATTTTAGGACCAAGGCCACAGCCCTGG
>NW_003303668.1:347748-351903 GCF_000142945.1 Phytophthora infestans T30-4 | reverse complement strand
GGCGCCTGACTCAGGAACTGAAGTCAGGATCCGACGAGTTCGGGACTCCGGACCCTGAAAGATTACCGTCAAGTCTGTCTTCACTGCGTCCAACGCTCGAACGGCGAAAGACCGGAGACAACTCTCGACCGAGGGATACCGTCCCCGGGGAGCGTGGGATGTACAGATCCCGAGATCTCATGAACGGGACAGCCAAAGTCAGGTGTTCGCAGTGCGGATCCCGGAAGCACACTGAATCTGGATGCTGGAAACATCTGGTCTGTGAGAAGTGTGGCAAGAAAGGTCATCCCGGAGTTCATTGCTTCTACGTGTGTCGCGGGTGTGGCGAGATTCATGACGTCGGCAAGTGTCCGATGGAAGAATTCTACAACCAGATCCGCCAATGGTTTGATCCAGCCAAGCACAGGGGGATGTTGCCAGAGGTGGCCGAGAAGATGTTAAACGAGGACGCTCGCCGGGTTTGAATCCGGTACGAGCCGAGCGTTCTAAGTACTGCATTTATGCATTTGTGAACAAGACATCGCTAGGTCCAGGTAGCAGGACCCTAGATCCAGTCGATAATACACGTGATCTACATGAAGTGTCAGTTGCCAAGGTCTCTAGTTTGTGCCAAGTGGATGCGTTTTCCAGATCCGAAGTCTCTTCAACCCTGGATCTACAAAGGGGAGAGGCACGTGGTTATTGGGAGAAGCGCTCACATGGCCGATGGTTTGAGCCTACCAAGGGTGAGGTCACTGCAGATCCACCTAAGGTCTGTCAGGTCACTGGATCCCGTGGATCTGAGGATGTTGGATCCATGGATCTGCTAACCGGGGAGTCCCGTGGATACTGGAAGTACCATGCCCCAGGAAAGTGGTTCAGACAAGCCAAGGTAGGGGGCAAGATCAACAATGAAAAAGCAATCCTACTTCTAGATAGTGGTGCCGAGGTGTCTATACTAGATACCGCGTTTGCTCGTAAGGTTGGGTGCCAAGTGGATGGGAGTCGAATCCAAGACTGTGTTGGGATTGGTGAAGGCGTGTACCGTACGAACGGAAGAACGCGGATCAAGATCACGTTGGCAGGTTGTTTGGTGTATTGGTTTGACATTTGGGTCGGGGATCTCGCGGGTCAAGACGCCATCCTCGGAATGGATTTCATGGTACCGGCCGGAGTGAGGTTGGATCTAGCGGATGGGACACTTTGTTTCCCTGACGAGATGCGGATCCAGCTCAGCGGACGGCGACCGTTGTATGGAGCAAAGATGAGGAACATAAGGGCGGATAAGACAACCTGGATCGAGCCCGGGGAAACCTGGGGAGCTGCGAGACCGGTTAAAGTGGGTGGAACATGAGAAACTGTGGGTCACTCGGGGCGAGAAATGGGTACCTACCGTAATCCAGGGGCCAGGTCGATCACAATACCTCCAGGTCACGAACGTCAGCGATAAGAGACTATTACTGGACCATTATGAGGAGATCGGGCGATGGTTAGCGAAGGACGGTATCCCTAGGCGACCTGGATATGTGTCAGTGGGGTCCCGCCGCTACAAAGAATGGCAGATTCTGGTGTCCGACGCGCCTCCACGAGATCGAATCGCTCGGAGAAGTGGAGCCCTCGGCGGAGCCAACTGTCCCCTTGGTGGATCGGCCTTCATATCCAACTCCGCGAAAGATCCTGCAGAGGGATCGACGTGTTGAGATCCAAGCAATGGAGGTTGGATCCAGGACGGGGAACGATCCCCAGAGTCGGCCTTTAGATAACGCAGGGTCGGTGGATGAAGGATTGCAGAGGGCTAAAGCCGAACAGCCGGATCCCGCTGATCCACGAGTGGATCCAGGCTTCCCATTGGATAAAGTGCCTGGATCCCTATCGAGAGTGGCAACACTAGTCAAGCCAGAACCGTCGGGCTTAAACTCGTTAGAGGACCGACTAGATCCAACTGGTGGCTTCCCCGATACCAGGGTACCTGATCCCACGAAGACAGAAGGACTGTCAGGTGAAAGAGGGTTGCGGTGTTTGGATCCAATGG
The DNA here is from genome assembly GCF_000142945.1 of Phytophthora infestans T30-4. Classification (NCBI taxonomy): domain Eukaryota; phylum Oomycota; class Peronosporomycetes; order Peronosporales; family Peronosporaceae; genus Phytophthora; species Phytophthora infestans. Next base: position 349,892 of record NW_003303668.1, on the reverse strand, counting down.
TGGATCCGACGAAGACGGAAGATGAACAAGTCTGTTACCATGAAGGCGGGGATCTACACGCCGAGGATCTCGGGGATGGCCTGGCGGTAATCCCGGAGGTACCACTGATCATAGAGAAGGTCACGATTGACGATATCCAAGTGGATCCAGGGGCAAACGAGCCCGCGGAAGTGGATCGGTTACGTCAGAAAATCTGGGAAAGCCGACATCTGCTGATTGGTAAAGGTAATGCATTACCGCCCGCCGCTCACGGAGTCAAATGTGACATCGATGTCGGCGACGCAAAACCGATCGCTCAAAGGGTACGGAAGGTGGCACCTCAGTTCCGAGAAAAAAAACTATCAGATCTGACTAAGGGCCTGCTGCAAGCCAAGATCATCAGTTTCTCAACGTCCCCGTGGGCAACCCCGGTGGTAATCATCATCAAGAAGAACGGGGTGGATATACGTCTGTGCATTGATTACCGGCTAGCTAACGGCCTGACTCGATTGATGGTGTATCCGATGCCTCTAATCAATGAGCTGTTGGAAGATTTGGATAAAGTACTCTGGTACTGTTCTCTTGACATGGCCAGTGGTTTCTGGGTGGTGACTATGACGGATCGAGCTCGCGCGATATCCGCATTCATCACACCGTTTGGACTGTTCGAGTGGAACCGGATGCCGTTTGGATTGAAGAACGCACCCCAGATCTACCAACGCCTCATCGATAACGCCCTCTATGGGTTCACCCGAATACCGGAGCCCGAACAGGGTGGATCCGGGAAAGATCATGCGGAAGTGGATCCATTCGAAGCGGGGGAGCCAGGGGATCCTGGGACCCCGTCTGTGTTAGGACGCAGATCTTATAACGACGCCATTCTAACCCCGGCGGAATCGTGGGATCAGTTGTGCGAAAGAGTAACCTCCTTACTGGAGGCGTGTACTAAGTGGAACCTCTCTATCAGTGTGGTGAAGAGCTATTGGGGGATGCGCAAGGTGGATTACTTAGGCCATCGAGTTTCCAAGGAGGGATTGGAGGCGAATCCTAAGGACCTGTCTTCGTTAGCAGACTTGTCCTTCCCACAGTCGCTACGAACGATGCAATCCTTCTTGGGCAGTTTGAACTACTACAGTCGGTTCATCGAGGATTACGCCCTGTTTGCCGCGGTATTGTATGAATTGAGAGAGGTAGATTTTGCTGCGATGACCACTCCAGCTGTCCGGATAAAAATCCAACAAGCTCTGGCCCGGGAGATGTCGGATCCACGAAGGAATCCAAGTGGTACGACGCCAGAAGAGGACCTAAAACAGGAGCTGGATCCACCCCGGGACCAACGGAGAGAGGATCCAGTCTGGATAGAGACGACTGTTGCAGCGAGGCTGCCGTGGCTTTAGCGTCAGAGGAAGACGTTCGACTCAAAGAGTCACTAATACTAAGTTCCTTATCCAAAGGACACTTACAGCCCAAGACCAGGGCTCAAAGTTAACACCTTAACTTTTATGCTTCAAAACCAGAAGTGCTTTATTTACTATTATTGCGGCCAAGCCGCCTAGGGGTAAATGTATCTGTTTAACTATCTAGCATAGTTGAACCTAATCAAATGCATAACGTGTGGCTTTCGGCCAACGTACTGAGAGACCTTGTTAACTCTCCATCTTATGTACTGAGAGTTTGTTAGCTCTCCGGGTACTTCGTACCCCTGTGTGTTCCACACCATGTAACCCCGTTACACTCTCCCCCACTAAGATGAGAACATTCCGTTCTCGAAACATTCCTCAGCGAGGTCACGTCTTGTTAAGACGGCGGAGGTTACTACACCTCACACCAGCGTTGTACAGCTCCGTGAGCTCACAAACGCCTACGCATCGTTGATGCCCAACTTCTCGTCGTCGTCCCACGGCCCAATGCTCCAAGCGCAGCGCGCATCTTGCTCTCAAGCGGTCTCAGACCTACGCTCGCGCTCCGCGCCTACTCCAAGTGCTGCAAACCGCTTAGAGCAATGCTCTTGACTCATTCGAGTCGTCGACAACAGCTCAGCGGTTGAACACTCGCTTCACAAGCCACAGGTCGGAGGTTCGAACCCACTAGGGCACAGCCCTCTCGTTCCATGAACGATTGTTCACGCTTGGACAAGCTTAAGGGCAACACCCTTTAGCTCAATG
>NW_003303668.1:339043-346461 GCF_000142945.1 Phytophthora infestans T30-4 | reverse complement strand
CCTAGAAGTGGTCATGCCGGTATGTAGCACCAAGAAGGAGAAAGCGAGATCCAAGCGATGGCGATACCAAGTCCAGAAATACTACCGGCAAGCCAGATCCCAGGTGAACGAACGGCTGTGGAGTGCGATATAGGATCGAGCGGATCGACACAACGAAGACGCCCGTCCGCATCAAATCCAAGTGGGATCGCAGGTGTGGCTTTATTTGGATTGAGTGAAAGAAGGGTACGCCCGCAAATTGGCCCATCGATGGCATGGACCGTTCCGGGTGAGAGAGAAGATTGGAGAACATGCGGTGAGGCTGGAAACGGCAGGTACCGAATATCGCCTGTTCCCTGTAGTACACGTATCCAAGCTGAAGTTGGTCAAAGAATATCCGGATCGGCCGCAGATTCGTCTTTCGGTAGATGCATCCGACCGCGTCGACTTCGACGAAGTTCTCCTACCGGAAGACAGTTGGAATGTGGATCTCGAAGCCGACGAGTTCGAAGTCGAGAAGATCACCGATATGAGATCGGGGAAGCGAACTAGATACGGACGGATTTACCGTGAGTTTCTGGTGCATTGGCGTGGATATGACGAACCTAGTTGGGTAGACGAGGCAGATCTGAACTGTGGAGCATTACTCTATGATTTCTTGAGGGATCGTACGAATCGTAACAGATTCGGCGTGATGCAGTCTCATGAAGAAGAGTAGAAAGGGAATCCATGGATGTGAGTTGGTCATGTCGATGGGAGGATGAAGAAGAACCCACAGGAAGGGTGTGGGCCAGGGGGAGGAGGATCGCTGATGTGAGTTGGTCACATCGGAAAGGAAGAGAAGACGAATCCACAAGAGGGGGGTGGATTAGGAGGAAGGAGTGAATGTTTATGCATAACGAGTGACGTTTTACGTGCGAAGAGTCCTGCTTGATTTCAAGCGCGAGCTTTCAAGATCCCGAACCAATTGAGACTGGGCGTAGGCGCTAGATCCGGATGAAATGCAAGTGTGGATCCAACCGAATCCGGAATCCAGCCCAGATCCAGGTGTACACTGAAAGGGTGGATGTAGCCCAGATCCAGGTGTACACTGACAGGGTGGATTCAGCCCAGATCCAGGTGTACACTGAAAGGGAGGATCCAGCCCAGATCCAGGTGCACACTGAAAGGGTGGATCTAGCCCAGATCCAGGTGTACACTGAAAGGGTGGATCTAGCCCAGATCCAGGTGTACACTGAAAGGGTGGAATACAGCCCAAGAATCCAGGTGTACACTGAAAGGATGAATCCTGCCCAGAATCCAGGTGTACACTGAAAGGATGGAATCTAGCCCAGATCCAGGTGTACACTGAAAGGATGAACTAGAATTACTCAACCGACGTAGGAATGTCGTAAGCATATTCAAGTAAGAAAGTGTGGATTATAATAGCTTATGCAAAAGGCTAGCTCGACCCAGTATCCAGTCGCTAGTTACTGCTACGAAAGGAATCCACGAAGGCGGAAACTGGGGCGTGGTGTCGAAGAATGATGAGGATCAGGTAGTCTTGGGCTGAACATTGAAGAACTTGCTCACTAGACGCTGGATCTGGCGTCCTGGGTGTTGGCTCAGGTCCCCGCGAAACTGGATACGCCAAGGCTCGGCTTCGTCGATCTCTCGCAAGGCTTCCAATAGGCTCGTGGGTTCTGGGCGATGGAGGTTGGGATCCTCCAAGTTGGCTTGACGGGATACGGATCCCGGAAACCAAGCTACCTTATCCCCGCGTCGGGGAAGATGCAAGAAGGATGGGATCCAGCAAAATATCCACGTCACACCAACCGTCCTGGATTGCTAACACGAGGATCACAAGGACTCTCTTCCAAGCTCGGCCCGCATGGCTACGCCGGTTACCACGCTGCTTGTTGAAGTTGGGACAACCAGGGTCGAACCCTGCAATTGATTCCGAGAGATGGGGAACCGGTGAGTGCCCTCCCATATAGCAACCCGGTGCTTGGAGGCGAATCCCGGAACGCCCGAACGAATACCCCGAGTCGCCCACGCACATCACCCCTGAAGCTAACCGGATCCACCGGTGTGGTGACCAGTGTATCCCACGGGGCAGCACTTGTCAGTTCCTCCACGAGGGGTCTGGTGATGAGCGAATCCACGTACCCGGCCCTCGGGATGGCGTCCGCTGTCCGAGGGAATATCCACTCAGCCCGAAAAGGCAACTCCGGAAACAGAACCGTGATCTTCATGGAGATGATCGCAACTCGGTTCAATTTCTTGGCTGACCAAGGCTCGATGTCTCTGGCAGCGAAGGCCACAGGAGCACGTCTACCAGGAATGAAAGCAGCATCCGGACTGAACGGAGCCACGGGGAGCATCCCTGGCAGTGACGAGGTAGGGGGAGCGGGGATCAAGACAGATCCAGGGGATCCGCCACCATGAGGCGATCCTGGGGAACCGCCACCATGGGGCGATCCTGGAGATCCACCACCATGAGGCGACCCCCCTCCACCAGATCCGGGAGATCCGCCACCAGGCGCCCCCCCTCCGCCAGATCCAAGGAGTCCGCCACCACGAGGCGACCCCCTCCCACCATCACTGCCCGATCCACCGTCACTGTCGACGTGGATCGCAGATCCCGCAGTGGCGCCTCCGGATCCGGCTGTGCCAGCGACTTGTAGAGGCGGCGTTGAGAGAGATCTCCGCCGGGCTTCGGATCGGGATTGGGATAGAGCCCGCCGCGTGTCTTCCTCCAAGGCCTCCTCAGCGGTTCGAGCCTCCTCTGAATCCTCTGGACTCTCGTCGTCATCGTCGTCGTCGTCATCGTCCTCATCGCTTAGAGTGAAGGGATACGGGCCGGCAGACGGCGTACGCTTTGACGACGATCGGTTAGGAGGCCCTGAGCCGTCGGACCAGTCAGATTCCTCATCCTCATCGTCCTCCGAACTACCCAGTCCACACCCAGGGGGAATGACGCGTTTAGCTTTCCCCTTCCCGGGTCCAGTACGGGCCGGCGGAGGGTTGGTGGAAGCGGACTGAGGAACGATGGGCGTCGTCACCGAAGGACCAGCGGTGGATCCCGTCTTGGACGTCGATCCCGGTTTGGATACGGCCGTAGACCCAGTCTTGGACGTCGTAGACCCAGTCTTGGGTCCGGATCCAGACTTGGACGTAGTGGTAGATCCAGTCTTGGACGCCGAGGTAGACTTGGATCTAGCGGTGGATCCAGACTTGGATCCGGCACCTGACTTCGAGGGAGAAACGGAAGTCTTGGGCGCGGGTGTAGATCCTGCCTTGGACACAGAAGTGGATCCCGCTTGCGGAGCAGATTTAGAAACCGGAGTCGTTTTGGGCTTGGCTTTCGGGGAAGCTCGGGCCTGCTTATGGGGACGGGAGGATCCGGTGCTAGGAGCGGGAGATGTACTACGCGGGCGTTTCGCAGTCGACGAATCCGCCCAGCTTACCGTCGGAAGAGGAGCAGAAACGCTAGCAGCCTGAGAGGGCCGCGACAAGGGAGGGAGTGGATCCGAGACGGCAGCTGTCACCAGCGCCAGTCGTCGACGTGCCAAATCGCGCTCCGACAAGCCGCGATCGTGCTCCAGGATCAGCTGTTGCTGCTGAGTTTGGGCTGCGGAAAGTTGATCCTGGAGTTTCGCGGTGGTCGCATCTGCTTTCTTCAATTTGTCACCTAGATTGACAATAACAAGTGAATATGGAGTTACTAGCAAGGGCTAAAAGAGGATCCACGTACTCATGCGGCGAAGCTTGGATTCCAGCTCCGTTTGCGCACGCTCGGCATCCGCCCACTCGGTAGTCGCCTTGTCCCGCTGGAGCTCGCTGTCTGCCAGTTTCGCTTGGATCTCGTCCCGCAACCGAGTCATACGCACGAATTCTTCAAGCGCGTAATCTCGTCCGGCAGACGCCCTCTCGAGCGACTCCTTGGTGTCTTGCAACTCCTCAGAGAGTTGAGCCAGGGCTACATCCGGCGACGAGGGAGGTGGATTTGGCGCGGGGGACCCTCCACGCGCCGACCCTAAGGCGGATCCGTCATGGGCGGATCCCACATAGTCGTTGGTCACCACCTCCTCCTGGGTCAAACGCAACTCGTCACGGAGGCGGTCCAAGCTCACATCCGCAGCTGCCCCAGCAGTCTGGGAATCCTCCAGATCCCGCTCGAGGTCGTGGACCTGGGATTGGAGTTGGTGGATCTCAGATCCGGCGAGTGCCATCTCCCTGAGGAGATGGTCGTTGTCATCTCGCATAACGTCTCGTTGACGGGAGGCGCGATCCAGCCGTCCGGTCAGGTCGCGGATCTCGACCGTTTGATCAGCCAACAGGAGTCGCAGGTCCTGCGACCGAGAGGCCGCACGGTGCTCCCACCCCTGGATCTCCATCGCTTGGTCATGGATTTGGGCCCGCAAGGTCTGAAGTTGGGTAGTGTGTAGAGACGCAGCTTGGTCTTGGGCATCTTGAGCCGTCTGGAGCTCCGCCGTCAGGGTTTGCACCTGATCGGAAAGAGCCTGGGCTAGAACCCGCAGATCGGTGGGCGACATGGAAGACGGACTGACCGGAGGTGTGGTGGATGGGACCTTGCCCGACGATTTGCCGGTACGCTTGGCGGGAGACATGTGTCGCGAAGGGGAGAAAGCGGTTGTGGATGCTGGTGATGCACGTCGTGGACGCTGTTGTGCAGCGCCGACCACGTACAGGAGGCGATTGTGGTGAAGTGCTTTTTCATATATAAAAAAAAGAGAAAGTGTGCCTGAAGCGCGGGTCACTATCCTCGAATCAGTGAACAATTTCAGGTGGATTAAAGAAGAATTTGGGTTTGGCTGGCACGGATGCTTTTTGCCTGTGGTGGATTAGCCATGGCGAGCAGCACCCCGTATGGAATGACGATGGATCTGATATGAGCGATGTACGAGAAGGCAAGATCCACCAAGACTTACCTCGGATCCACCCTTACCTGGATTCACTTAAATGGATATGGGATATACTATACAAGAGTGGATCGAGTGTGGATCCTATGAAGGAAGGATGGTCGGTGCCCTCTGAAGGTGGATCTAGTAGCCACGGCTAATGAAGAGTCAAGATCCACCGCGAGGTACCCCGGATCCCATACTTCCGAGTTCGGATCCAAGGAGGGAGGATCCCGCCTGGAGGGACCTGGATGCAGGGTATAGGGATGATGGATACAGTGGATCTCGAACTTTCGTGGGACAATGGAGATCACAGACGGTTGCGAGATGATGTTGGATGATGGGAGAGCTCAGATCGACGACGAGTGCAAACTTACAGTGAAGTGGATCCAAGCGACCTGGATCCGGATGAGTGTACCCATAATAGGGTGACCATGATGATTACGTCATGGATCCGGTAGATCTGAAGATAATACAGCTGGGATGATGGGTCAAGGGAAGAAGGGACATGCAGCCGAGCCTGGTAAGGGATTTAGCAGATGAAAGACATAGAAGGTAGAAATCCAGGCAGGTATAGGCTTAAATATCAATACAGACTCCAATTTGCACAGTGACACGCAAGTGCCTTCCTGCCCTCAAGAACCGGAACTACATTGGCCGTACGAGCTCCGAGAAGGTTGGCAATTGCGAATCTAGTGTTGGTAGTGATAACTGGATAATACATTGGCCAGATCCTACAACCTAGTGAGCTTTTCCTTTACTTGTGCAGATCCGCCAGGCTAACCGAATTTACTACTTGGTCGGTTACACCCTAGGGGCTCTCAACTTTCAAGATCCCGTCACAGGAGGCGGCAAGTACGACGCAAAGGAGCTACAAAGGCAAGGGAACACACCCGCAAGGCAACCCTACGGCCAGATCCACGATCTAGGCCCCGGATCCATAAGCTCGAATATTCGCTTAGGATACGGAACCATCCACGGACGCAGAGTGAAGATTTTCCACTGCTGCTCCACCCCATCCCCACGTCTCGCCAAGACGCTCAAGCTTCACCACTTGAACGATTCGGAAGTTACCGAGAGAGCAAGATCCCGCCCTACCGACGGGTACACAAGGTGAGGAAAGTTCAGCAGAACACGGATCATCGGGGGACCCCCTCCGTTAGTCGGTGTCTGGGTGCAGTTTATAAGCTGGATCCGGCAATCTCGCAGATTTTGCTGATCCCGCTACACCACACCGGCGTTGTACAGCTCCGTGAGCTCACAAACGCCTACGCATCGTTGATGCCCAACTTCTCGTCGTCGGCCCACGGCCCAATGTTTCAAGCGCAGCGCGCATCTTGCTCTCAAGCGGTCTCAGACCTACGCTCGCGCTCCGCGCCTACTCCAAGAGTTGCAAACCGCTTAGAGCAATGCTCTTGACTCATTCGAGTCGTCAACAACAGCTCAGCGGCTGAACACTCGCTTCACAAGCGATAGGTCGGTGTTTCAAACCCACCAGGGCACAGCCCTCTCGTTCCATGAACGATTGCTCACGCTTGGACAAGCTTAAGTGTAACGGGGTTACATGGTGTGGAACACACAGGGGTACGCAGTACCCGGCGAGTTAACAAACTCTCAGTACATAAGTTGGAGAGTTAACAAGGTCTCTCAGTACGTTGGCTGAAAGCCACACGTTATGCATTTGATTAGGTTTAACTATGCTAGATAGTTAAAGAGATACATTTACCCCTAGGCGGCTTGGCCGCAATAATAGTAAATAAAGGACTTCTGGTTTTGAAGCATAAAAGTTAAGGTGTTAACTTTGAGCCCTGGTCTTGGGCTGTAAGTGTCCTTTGGATAAGGAACTTAGTATTAGTGACTCTTTGAGTCGAACGTCTTCCTCTGACGCTAAAGCTACGGCAGCCCCGCTGCACTTGGTAGCACTTGTAGTCAATCCCGCTCCTGAGTCGGTTGACTATATCCTCTGCGAGGATGGAACACTACGTGTTCGCGAATTTGCCCTCGGCGCAGCAGGACGCGCTTACTAAGCTTATGTCCTTGCTTGGCCGGAGGGCGTGGCTCATCTGCATCGCAGGTCCAGAGCGGTCATGCCAGCGGGATGCTTTTCCGTTAGGAGAGACTGGTTTCTGGGAGGTCTTTTCCCAAAAAAAAGATTAAAAGCCCGCCACAACGGGCGGCGGCCTTTCATTAAGCCCCTGAGAGATTTCTGTGGAGACCGAAAAGCCTCTCGGGGGGGAGCTTAAAAAACTTTCGAGGGGAGAGGAAGGATGAAGAGAATCTCCTTCTCTGGACCCGTGAGGTCGAGATGGCCATGGGATCGGCCCTGCTCCAGTCTGAGCATCAGCGCGTGGCGCTGGCTATCTCCAGGCTTGGAGGTCGCGCTCGCGAATGGGCACTAACGTGCGGCACGTCTGTTGACGCTGCATTTCCCACTTGGGACCAGCTGAAGCAACAGCTTTCGCGCGTGTTCGCGCCGCCTAATCAGGCGTACCGTATCCGGTCAAAGTTCCTTGCTACCCGCCAGGGTAAGAAGGA
>NW_003303668.1:333885-338040 GCF_000142945.1 Phytophthora infestans T30-4 | reverse complement strand
GTCTGCGGATGGTCCGCCGTGGACATGTCCAAACGAGTGCCGAGCACTCTGAAGAGGGACGTCCAGAACTTCGCGGTGAAGCGCGGATCTCGATCCGAGACAATTGCCTCAGGCAAGCCATGTTGGCGAAAGACTCGGTCTAAAAACAGCAAAGCTGTACCTTCACCATCAATGGTGTCCGGCACTGCCGCTAAATGAGCCATCTTGCTCAATCGGTCTACAAAGACCACTATACCTGTGTTTCCCGCCTTATCCTTGGGAAGGCCAAACACAAAGTCCATACTCATGGACTGCCAGCATCCCTTGGGGACAGGCAAACTCGCCAATGGCGCTGCCGTGCTCGGCGCGGACTTTGTCCGTTGACACGTCTCACACGTGCGTACATAGGTGCCGACCCACTTAAAAATCTTGGGCCACCAGTACATCGAGCTCACCGAGCCATAGGTCTTCTCCCGACCTAAGTGCCCGCCCACGGGCGTATCATGAACCTCATAGAGGATTCGATACTTTAGATCCTCATCATGAGGAACGACTACACGAGGGTTATCCTCAGCGTCGGTGCTGTAGTACAGCAGGCCGCCATCGAGTGAGTATCGATGCAGCCTCGCGCGTAAGCGCCCAGACAATTCCTTGTCAGAGTCTTTAAACTCTTCGCTCCCAAGAGCCCGTAGCAGCGCTACGCACATGTCGTCTTGTGCATACGCTCCGCGTATCAAGTCAGGCACTGACGACGTCACTGTCGTGACATGAGCTAACTCGTAGTCCGGCCTGCGCGAGAGCGCATCGGCCACTACATTAATCCGCCCCGGCTTGTAATTCACCTCGAAGTTATACTCGGCAAAGAAGGAAAGCCATCTTGCCATTCTCTGAGAGAGATGAGGCGACTGTGTCGCAGTGCGTAACGACGCATGATCAGTAAAGATCACAAAAGGCTTAGAGCCTAGCAGGTGTACCCTGAATTTGACTAGGGCATACTTCATTGCAAGTAGCTCTTTGTCATGAACTGGATAGTTCTTCTCTGCAGCTATGAGCTGGCGAGACTCAAACGCGATCACGCGCTCACGCCCTTCGGCGTCTGCTTGTAGTAAAGCACAAGCGATTGCAAAATCGGAGGCGTCACAGACGACGCTAAACGGACTATCCGGGTCCGGTAGCGCAAGGATCGGAGCCTGGAGGAGGCTCTATTTCACAGCCTTAAAGGCTCCGTCGTGCTCGACGTTCCAGCACCATGGTGCGTCCTTCTTAAGGAGATCTGATAATGGCCGAGCCATCTCCGCGTAGTTCGCGCTGTACTTGTGCAAGTAATTGGCTAAGCCTAGCCACTTGCGTAAGTCTTTTTGATTCTTGGGAACCGGCCAGTCCACGATGGCCTTGACTTTGGCAGGATCTGCCCGGAAGCCACGCTTCCCAATGAAGCACCCGAGGAAAGGTATCTCCTCCGCGCCAAAGACGCACTTGTCCAAGTTGGCATACAACTTATTAGTGCGCATGCACTCGAGCACCGCTCGCAAGTGGTCAATGTGGTTATCCACGTCTGACTTTCCGTGCTCGGCACGACTATGGACGAATATATCGTCAAAGTACGTCTGAGCGTACGCCCGGTGGGGCCTAAACAACTGCGTCACAAGACGATTGAACGTTGCTGGTGCGTTCGACAGCCCCTGGGGCATGACCAGCCACTCCCAGAGCATACCGCTCGGAGTACTCACCGCTGTCAGCGGAATGTCGCTCGCTCTCATGAGCAATTGGTAGTAACCATCGACCAAGTCGAGCGCACTGTACAACGTACAGCCTACCATGTTGTTCTGCAGAACATCCTTGCGAGGAATCGGCGTTTGCGCCGGGATAGTGGCCGCATTTAGCTTGTTAAAAGCATGAACAATGCGCCACTTGCCGTTCGGCTTTCTGACACAGAACGTGGGTGTCGAGTGCGGATACTTACTCTCGCGCACCATCCCTGCCTCGTGCTTCGCACGGAAGAATGCGTTAATGACGTCACACTGCTCTCTCGGCAAAGGCCATTGCCTTGTTACGCAGTATTTGGCTCCAGGAACCAGGTCAATCTCATGACACACGCCTCGATCCGGAGGCAGACCCGTCGGTGGGTCTTTCGAGACAACGTCTCCATACTCCTTCACCACCGGGTAGAAGGGATCCGAAGGATCTTTGAGGATTGCCGATCCACTTCTTGCGCTCAGCGCCTTCTTGGTGTCCTCTAGGACCGCGTCGTCCACGACGGATGAGGAGTTCAACCCCTCCTCAGGTCCCAGCAGGACCACCTCGGCTAGCTCGCCTGCCTTCAAGGCTTCGCCAAACTCGGCAATGGACATATCGTCCAGCTCTAGCAGAGCCTCTGCAGCGGGCAGAGTGTCAAGGCTGATATCGCCTTCTACCTCCCCCGTCACTCCGTTCACGAGTGTATACAGCTGTTCACAGCAATCACGTGGAGCATCACCGCTCGTCACGTTGGACACATCGTCCGACGTCGAAGACGTCACAGACGCCCTGCGTCTTCTTCTCCTCTCCCTCCGCGACCGAGCCCGACCGGATGAGGGCGGTGTGGCGACATCTCCGTCACCACCACCGGGTGCAGCAGCACCATCACTCCTCGAAGAGGATACAGTGTCTCGCAAGACACTCGGCTGAAAGCCAAGAGGTTCTTGACCTTCACACAGTGAACTAGGTGTCACTTCACCTGCATCTCCTGGGCCACGCCCATGATGCCTCGACTCGCAGTTGACCGCGACCCTCGGGTCACGCAGCGGTAGGTCATCGACCAGATTCGTACCACTCAGTGGATTACGCGCCACTCCGCGCTCGTCCTCACCAGGACCCAGCAGTTGGTCATCGACCTGACCTGAACCGCTCAGCGGATAACGTGCCGCACCACGTACGCCCTCAGGGCAAACAGCAACCTCGTTGCTAACAATTTCGGACATACCAATGTCCAACACTACGGCCGCCTCGGCCTCGTGCTCGCGCCAAAAGCGCTTCTGCTTCCTAGCAGAGGTGGGTTCATGACTCACCAAAGCTCCACTAGGAGCAGGGTGCGACGCACCCAGCGTTTTCGACTTCCAGTCGATCCATGGCTCATGACGTTCCAGCCATGCCATGCCAAGGATGAGGTCATACCTCGCATCCAGGTCTAAGACCAAACAGCGTTCCACGCTATCGAAGCTCTCAAACTTCACTCCAAGGTCGACAGAGACCTTCGACACAGTTACCAGTGTCCCCGTCGCGAGACGGACAGAGATCGTATCTCTCGTTGGCACTTCCAGTGCCTCAGCATACAGCTGACTCCCTTCCAGGGTGGAGCGACGGGCGTAGTTGCCCGAGGCTCCCGAGTCAATCAAGACTCTCCATGGCTTTGCAAAGCCCTTCACGCTCGCTTGAACGACCAGCAAGCCCGGCTTGCACACACTCTTCTCGTAAGAGAGCTCAGCTCTCTTCGGGGCTGAGCCCCGTTGTCCTCTACCTCTTCGAGGCACAACAGAACTCAGTTCTTCCCCAGTAGGCCGCCCCGCGCCTACTGGGAGTTGCCGTTTCCCGGCGATGACCCGGAGGGTTGGCTCGCCGGAGCCTCGCGCTTCTTGCGCAGAGGGCAATAGGCCCTCAAGTGCTTAGTGCTATTGCACACAAAGCATCGGCGGATGCCGGCGCGCTGCTCCGCAGCAAGAAGCTCCGCTTCTTCGTCTTCAGCATAGCTGAGGTCCATCGGCTCTGGACCGCTCGAAGAGCTTGCGCTACCAGCGCTCCAACCAGGTCGCGCCGACCTGAAGCTGTGCTCGGCATTCAATGCCACATCCACCGCCTCTTCAAAAGAGTTAGGGTGTACACGGAACACTTCCGTTCGAGCTGCGCTCACACGAAGTCCCTCCATGAACACGGTCACGCTGACCAGTTCCGGAAGAGGGTCCGCCGCCATTCCGGCGATAAGAGTTCTCAACTCTTGGACATAGTCCAATAAATCCTTCTTACCCTGGCGGGTAGCAAGGAACTTTGACCGGATACGGTACGCCTGATTAGGCGGCGCGAACACGCGCGAAAGCTGTTGCTTCAGCTGGTCCCAAGTGGGAAATGCAGCGTCAACAGACGTGCCGCACGTTAGTGCCCATTCGCGAGCGCGACCTCCAAGCCTGGAGAGTAGCCAGCGCC
>NW_003303668.1:331808-332835 GCF_000142945.1 Phytophthora infestans T30-4 | reverse complement strand
GATAGGTCGGTAAACCCGAACCTAAGTGGGGGAGGATGTTACCGGGGTACGTGGCCTAAAGATTACCCCCTAGTTACATGAAGTATGATACGTCACACTTCAGAAGTATGATACGTCACACATCAGAAGTATGACATGTCATGGTTTTGTATGGTAAGTGTTGATTTTTAAAATTTGGAAAATGAGGGATGCATGTGTATTCGTTTTCTGTCCAGTGAGCCCGGCTAGCTGTCCTGTTCTTTTCCGCACTACGTAGCATTATTCGCTTTGGCGTGTTCCATTGTGGTCACTGGTGCAGCTTATATGCCACATTAGCATGGTGTTTTTCGTGACCCGCCCCTGTTGCTGTGACGGGGTCACACAGCACCTTGCGCTAGAGGAAGTTAGCTTCTGAGAGTATACAAACTCTCAGTGAACGGCAGTTCACAGGTCCCCTCTTTATCTAAAGAGAGCGAAGTGACCTATTTAAGGTAGAATGTAAACTGAGTATATTATAGGTAGATAAAGCTTGGGTTTAATACAAACTATATGTCACCTATTGAAATGCAACGTCATCAACCAATGGTTGGCTTTGGACGACCTTGGTACTTTGTACCAAATATCCCGAAGTATGACGTGTCACACTTCATGTAACCAGGGTACACTTAGGGCTACGTACCCCGCTACATCCTCCCCCACTTAGGTTCGGTTTACCGACCAATCAGAATGAAGAGGTGTTCGTCACAAACTCTCATACTCAAAGTCGAAAACCATCGACTTGGCCGCGCTAGCGCGGCGGAGGCTCACTTCACAGTTAGAGCGCTCGAGCAGCAATCTGTGCGCTCTTCTTCTAGGTCTCCACTTCGACCGTTTATCATGCCACGTGATACTGCGAATGTAACGGGGTAAGAGATACCGTCACTAGCTTACACTATAGTTTGGAGGAAGCTCGCAATAGTAAAACCAAGTCTTAGGTTTGTGTCAAATTCAGCTCTGATTTATTTAGGACCAGGGCGGCTACCCCTGGCCTCATGTGAACCACTCAAAC
>NW_003303668.1:328536-331708 GCF_000142945.1 Phytophthora infestans T30-4 | reverse complement strand
CCGTTGCTGATTTAGGATCGATGTCATTGGCAGGTCGAGACAATGTGTTGTACAGCGGAGTGCGAACCTGACGGGAATACTTGAGTATATCGCGGCAGGTGTAGATCTTGTAACATTGCCGGATCCGTTGTCCCACAGCGCGTGGACATACAGTGAGCCCCGGTCTCTCAGTACGTTGGCTGAAAGCCACACGTTATGCATTTGATTAGGTTTAACTATGCTAGATAGTTAAAGAGATACATTTACCCCTAGGCGGCTTGGCCGCAATAATAGTAAATAAAACACTTCTGGTTTTGAAGCATAAAAGTTAAGGTGTTAACTTTGAGCCCTGGTCTTGGGCTGTAAGTGTTCTTTGGATAAGGAACTTAGTATTAGTGTCTCTTTGAGTCGAACGTCTTCCTCTGACGCTAAAGCTACGGCAGCCCCGCTGCAAATCCGGCGTAATTCTTCGTGTACTTGTGGAGATAATTTGCGAGACCCAGCCACTGACGCAGTTCAGTGGGATTCTGTGGCGTAGGCCACGCACATATCGACGACACTTTCTCGGGGTCGGCGCGGACGCCGTTCTTGCTCACAAAGCAGCCAAGCACCGGAATCTCCGGCGCGCAGAATATACACTTCTTCAAGTTGGCATACAGCTTGTTTTCGCGCATCACTTGGAAGACTTGCCTCAGATGCTTCAAGTGGACTTCAAGCGCGCTGAGGCCTCCCTCAGCGCGACGGTGTACGAAGATGTCATCGAAATAACTCGGTGCGAAGTCGCGGAGCGGGCGCAGCACATGGGATACCATGCGATTGAACGTGGAGGGAGCATTCTTCAACCCTTGCGGCATAACAAGCCACTCCCAGAGCATACCACTGGGAGTGCTTACCGCTGTGAGCGGTATATCGCTCAGCCTCATGAGGATTTGGTAGAACCCATCGGTCAAGTCGATGGCGCTGAAGACCTCACTACCCAACATTGCGTCGAGCACCATGTCCTTCCGAGGAATCGGAGTCTGGGCAGGGATGGTAGCGTCGTTCAGCTTGTTGAAGGCATGGACGATGCGCCATCCGCCCGTGGCTTTCTTCACACAGAAGGTCGGACTGGAGTGCGGCGATGTGCTCTCACGCACATGACCCGCCTTGCGGCGGCTCTCGAAGAAGTCATCGATAGCTTGGACCTGATCTCGCGGGAGCGGCCACTGCCGCGTCACACAATACTTCGAGCCGGGCACGAGATCGATCTCGTGGCGAATTCCTCGGTCAGCTGGCAACTCAGCTGGGATCTTATCCGGATATACATCTTCATATTCGCGGGCGGTCTCGTAGACTGGATTGCCGGATTCGCGTAGCGCGTCCCAAGACTGCGCTGCGAAGCGCTCCTCGCGGGCCGACTTCGGCTCAGCGCTCGTTGGGCGCGAGGGAGCGTCGCCGTCACTGACTGCATTCACTTCGGGCGACGCCAAATCGGCGTCGGTGATCAGGCAAACCTGTTCGATTTCATCGTCCTTGAGGCCGCGAAGGAAGTTCTTCCAGGAGAGACCTGGAAGTCGAGTGATCGACCCTGCCTCGCTAGGTGGGTTTGCAAGCTCGAGTGTTCGTCGGCGACCGGGAGTACCTTCCACGTACTCAAGCGCGCAGACCGACTCCATCGGTGAGCTGTCACTTGGCACTGGCTCTCGGCGAGGTTTCAGCCGACGCCGCTTCGACTTTCGCCGCCTCGAGTGCGAACTCGAGGATGATGAGTCGCTCTCGCTGTACGAGAGGTCACCCTTCCCCTTTAGCGGGAGCCCCTGCTCGACCGCCATCTCGTTCGTTTGCGGGAGCCCCTGCTCGACCGCCATCTCGTTCGTCTGCGGGAGCCCCTGCTCGACCGCCATCTCATTCGTCTGAGGGAGCCCCTGCTCGACCGCCAGTTGGTCTTCATCCCCGCGGCGACGCGGGGACTCGTCAGCTAACAGCACTGCGCAAGCCGTGCAGAGAGGGCCATCGCTCACTCTGTGCACAACGTTCGTCGTGGATGACCGGTCCACGACGGTGACGTGAGGCCAATCCTTCTGGGCGACCAGGAGGTGCGTGAACATCTCGCTCACATCATAATCACTGCGGCGCTTGACCGACCGGGCCAACCAGTCAATCTCTGGTTGATAGCGCGTCAGCCACGGCATACCCAGGATGCAGTCAAACGCGTAATTCATCTCAATGACGAGGAAGTCGTCGTTGCTTCGGAAACCGTCGAACGTGTACGGAAGGGTAATCTCGCGCCGCGCGACGCGGCGTGATTTCTCATCGGCCAACTTGACAGCGACCTCCCCTCTACCTTTGCGGACGGTGATGTCAACGGGAGTACAGACAAGCACATCGCGCGGAAGAAGTTGTTGGTCGCTCCTGAATCAAGGAGCGCTCGCAGTGGTCGCCGGGCACCGG
Source organism: Phytophthora infestans T30-4 (assembly GCF_000142945.1). Classification (NCBI taxonomy): domain Eukaryota; phylum Oomycota; class Peronosporomycetes; order Peronosporales; family Peronosporaceae; genus Phytophthora; species Phytophthora infestans. The sequence continues at coordinate 329,299 of NW_003303668.1, read as the reverse complement.
CGACATGAAGACTGACAATGATTAATCTTGAATCGCTCGGCGTTGTGGTGGCATTAAAAGTGTGCATGCAGCACAGGAGGGCTAGGAGGTTGGGTTGCCACCGGGGGACCCGGACCTCCATTCCAGCCAGTAGGGCGCCCCGCACCTACTGACCCTGACCGTTTTTTGGCTGGTCAGAACTCACGGGCTCGGCATCGACATGCGCAAGCACTGGAGCTGGCGCGCGGCACTCCGCCGCGCGATGACCGACCTTCCGATAGCGGAAGCAGGTGAGAGAACGATTGTTCCGAGCACCGCTCCGACGCGCTGCATAACGCTGACGATTGCTCGTCGCATTGATAGCGTCGATGTCCATGGGCTCGGGCGCAGAATCCCGAGCAGAAGCAGGTAGCGCGTGAGCGTATGACGCCGCAACCACGTAGTCCTCGCGCAGTGCGAGGGCGAATGCCTCTTCGAGCGTAGAGGGGTCCGATCTTGTAAGGCAGTAGCGCGTCATGCCTTCGCGCATACCGAACACGAATACATGAACCTGAGAGGCCATATCGATCGGCTTAGACACGATGCACGACGCGAGGTGTCGTGTCTTCTGGACGTAGTCGCGCATAGTCATCGTGCCTTGCCGAAGGGTGGAAAAGACTGGCGCGACTCTCGCGATCTATCTTGAGAGGGCTCGAAAGCCAACCCGAGGACAGTTCGGGAGGCTATTCACAGTGGGGACGACCTTTCCCTTCGACAACCAGAGTGGCGAAGAGCCCATTCCTTG
>NW_003303668.1:317690-326941 GCF_000142945.1 Phytophthora infestans T30-4 | reverse complement strand
ATGCTGCCATGGAATCTGGTGATGATGCTGCAAAAGACGATTTGGTTATGGATGAAGACAGTGGAGACGATGACGAATGCGCTGATACGTACATACCACCTGATGAAGACGAATCGGAAGCTTCTGAGACTGAGATTGCTGCTGAAGTTCTGTTCGTGGAGCGATTCCTATCTAGTTTTGGAGGAGGGGGCGCAGTGTTAGCTGGTAATCTCAAGAACGATGTTCTACGTGAAATGGCTGCGGCTGGTTGGGAAGATGTGGAGGAACCAGATACGTTTGGCTACATGAACACGCCGTACGAGCCGGTGGACAACACACGAAGCTACCCTGGGCTACGGTAAGGGTATTCGGGCCCCACAGCTGATGCACTGCGCAATGCTGACTCTCCGCTTGCGCTTTTCGTTTTCTTTCTACCAGTGGTGCTGTGGCAGCACATTGCGGTGTGCTCCAACGAGTATGGGCGTGAAATGGCACGCCTTCGTGTTGATGAACGGTACAAACACTACCGTAGCAAGTGCCGGCTCAATCCTCAACTACCAAAGAAGACCAAGCGAGACATCAAGACAGAGCTAGAAGGTGCGAAACAGATACAACCTCACGAGCTTTGTCGCTTTATCGGCCTCCTAATTGCACGCACGAATGCCCCCAACCGCGAAAAACTTGCAAACCATTGGAAAACTACTGATGAAGGCGGCATTCCACGTGGAGCGTTTGGATCCGTGCTGCGTCGCGATAGATTTATACAGATTTCTTGAATCCTACATTTCAATCCAAACTCTGATCCAAGGGCGGTCACAGATAGAGCATGGAAGATTCGCAAAGTTGTGGAAGTTCTACAAAGGACATTTGAGCGAGGGTATGTGGCTCCAGCACACTTGCCTTTTGATGAAGCGATGCTTCCTAGCCGCTCGTAGTTCAACAAGATGCGTGTCTATATGAAAGACAAACCCCACAAGTGGGGCACGAAGCTCTTTATGTTGTGCAGTGCGGTGACCGCCTACTGCATCAGGTATATTTTTTTGGTTCTAAGTTTTTTCTTATGCTGAATAATGCAGACTAAAGCTGGATATTTTGCTATAAGTATGCTGCATTTATACAGGTTCGAGGTTTACTGCGGTAAGAAACAGCACTCCGGCTATGCACACAAGACGTATATGAAGTCAGGGCCTGCTGCAGTAGTCCGCAATCTTCTCGCTGTGTTTGGGCCAGATTCTCGGATGAATGGGATGAGACTTGTTGTAGTGGATCGGTTCTATACGTCGGTGGCATTGGCAATTCAATTGCTGCTCATGGGATTCTACTGTGTTGGGACTATTATGACGAACCGGTTGGGCTATTGCAAAGGAGTCGTTGAAAAAAAGAAGTCTAGACCTGCTACTATTGCTCGCGGATCTTTCAAAGTTTCAAGATCAAAGTTAGTGCCAAACACGACTGCTGCTAGCTGGTGGGACGCGCGGCCGGTTCACTTCATGTGCACTGGCGGGAGTCTTGAGATGGATCGTGGTGCTCACCAAGAATTCGCAGATAAAGTCGAAGTTCCTTGCCCACGCGTCGTGAAGGACTACCACGCCTTCATGGGGGGCGTGGATGTCTACGACCAGTTACGTTTGCAGCGGTACTCTATTCAGCGGTCCGTGCGGTTCAAAAAGTACTACAAGTCGCTGGTGTTATGATTAATTGATTTAGCAATTGTGAATGGCTACATAGTCCACAAAGCCTACTACAAGCAGAAGTCGTCTCGCCCATTGACGCATGTGAAGTACATGAAGAAACTGCATTTGCAGCTGTCGCAGCTGCACGCGTCCGACATGTATGAAGGCAACACGTTTGGTACACACGAACCCTCACAAGGCGCTTCCGTTCCAGGATCTGGAGGTCTGCAAACTACTCACGCTGTCCGCCAGCTTGATGAGTGGCGCAATACGACGACGCAGCCGAAGCGCCGACAGCGCGCGTGCAAAGTCTGCTCGCTTCTCCGTGTTGCGGACAAACGCGCGACAACAACATCGTTCTTTTGTCAAGAATGCAGCAGCACGGGGCCAATGTTCCTGGGTATGAAGCCGCGCCGACAGATACGTGGAGTAGCTATGACATGCTGGGATATCTGGCACCGAGAGTGGATGGACGGCAAGTTGGTTCCGGTCGACACTGGTAGAAATATCAGAGTGCGTCGGGCTGCAGACACGTCGACTGGAGCCCCGTCAACGCCTGGAAAGCCTGTCACGCCTTTCACACCACTGGATCCGGCTAGTAGAGGAAAGCGACGTAGGACAGACAGTTAGCTGGCAAACTGCATTGCTGTGCTTGGTGTTACTTAAATAAAAAACTTTGAGCAGAATATATGCAGTCTAAGAAATCAGGATGATTGCGTCCCGCACAAGGTATTGCTGGCTCATCTGGCACTGTGCCTAATCCATCTGACTCTTTTGTCAGCTGATCTTTTCACTTGATTTGAGTAAACGTGTACCTCGAGCTGCCAGCACCGCATCATCTGATAGCGTTACTTTCTGTGGGTGACCCCCCATCGGACACAATGACACTTTGTATGGGAGGTTTTCACCTCAAAATTTCTAAAAATGAAAACTCTACCAAATGCACAGACCGATGCGGATGGCTCGTATCTGTACAGCGTCTGTCTACTACCGGTCCTGTAATGCTGCATTATGCAGACTGTCCAGGTCAGTTCAGCTCCCAATATGCACCTTATGGACACTTTAGTCTGGTCCATACCCATTCACGACTGACTTTACCCCGTTTCCCGCCAGTGGCCCAACCCTTTATTTACAAACATCAAATCATGGTAAGTTGCATATGCAATTTAAAAAAAGCAAAAATCGCTCCGGGTTGCAGGGGTTTATGTACTTTTTTTTTAAGAGCGCGCATAATGTATGGGAAGAAAAATTATGTCTTCACACTTTAAAACTAGTTTTTGTATGTAAAGGCCGTCACATATGAGACCGCGTCAATCAACATATTACTTATGAACCTAAGTACGAATCGCGATTTAAGCACTCTAAACGAAAGCGGGGTGTCTCCTCTATCTTTTGAGCCCTTATAAGCTGCAGAATGCTTTAAAATTGAAGAAGTTGTGGTCGCTCAAAAATATTATCATCATTTATGGGCCCTTGAAATGACGATACATTTAGGAGTGTTGTGAGCTCAATATTTTTCAATTTTAATGATTTAGGTGTTATTTAAAAGCTCTTGTTAAAAGAAATTGAATAAGGGTAGTTTTACAGTTTTTTCGATGGAAGTTTACAATAAATGTCACTGTTTCGGTCAAGTGCGAAAATAAATTTGCCAGCTTTAAGCTCGATTATCTCAAAGGTTCATAAGTAACATTTTTTTTGACGCAGTCTCATATGTGGTTTCCATTAATGGCCATAATGCGTGGACGGGTTTCATAGATTCAAATGCATAATGTATGGGACCCTCGAAATTTGATTGCGATTAATGCCATTATCGGGAGCCCTGTATATATACTATCGAGTATCAGTCATTATAATTACTCTTACTATTTTAATGAGTTGTCAAAGCTAGAGGAGCAAGCATAGTAACTCTTTTTATTCATATTCGCGAATATCAAGATATCATTACAAATATTAAGATAAGCAATCGCCGATAGTTACAATACTAGACCTTACGTCACTACATGTAGCACCCTCCGGTGCTGTTCATTATTTTGAAATCTTGCTTACGAAAGATTTTATATAATGTCACAGCGACGCAATTGTTTTTGCAATTGCTGCCTTTCTATTCTAGAACAGTAATAACACCGAATATCCTTCGGTTTTCCAATGTTGCGTGCACATTTTCTAGAATGATTTCGTACGTTAATTGACTCAAATCATTAACAAAAAAACAATGCACTTTTGAAAGCAAAAGGCTGTGTTCGCTACTGTTACATTGTGCAATGTAACAGTAGCTGCAGTAACTTACAATAGTAATCCACTGAACAGACAATTGTCTCGCTAGTCATCTGGTCGAAAGACCGCTTTCCGGCTTTTTTATTCCTACTATCAGTAGGCTACAACAAAGCTGAAGTATTTAATAAAGGGGTGTAGCGTCATCTTAAAAGACAATGGTATCATTATTTGAACACAGTCACTCCAGGTGAATAGTACTGTACATATAAATAGCTTGTACATGGGTACTTTGTAAGTGAGATGTGCCAAAATACAAATTTGGTCAGAATTGACAACGAGATAATTTTCAGGTTTTAGCAAGTCCAATTCATTTTCGTCGGCCAAGATAAACCTGCAAGAAAACAATAAAACAAAAAGCTACAGTGCATGTATTCAGATCTTACATGATCACCTCCAACGTATGTTCTACAAACAAGTACAGTAGTGCACAGCTGATCAACGCAAAGCTTCGTTTTCGAATGAGGGACCGACTCATTTGAGTTCGTGATGTTGTAAAGTGAGCCTTGTTTCCTAGAAATATTGCTGTTGTGACCAGATGGTGATAGTATCTTGCTTTTTGGATTATTACTCTCATATGTAAACAGGACTCCCGATTAATGCATAAGTATATTAATTAATGTACTTTTTTAATGAGCGCGGTTGAAAATGCATAATGTATGGGAAGAAAATTTATGTCTTCACACTTTAAAACTAGTTTTTGTATGTAAAGGCCATCACATATGAGGCTACGTCAAACAAAATGATACTTACGAGCCATTTAGAGTTATCGAGATAATCGAGCTTAAAGTTGGCCAATTAATTTTCGCACTTAACCGAAACAGTGACATTTATTGTAAACTTCCATCGAGAAAACTGTAAACCTACCCTTATTCAATTGCTTTTAACAAGAGCTTTAAAATAACACTTGAATTTTTAAAATTGAAAAAATATTGAGCTCACAACACTCCTAAATGTATCGTCATTTCGAGGGTCCATAAATGGAGATAATATTTGTGAGCGACCACAACTTGTTCAGTTTTAAGCATTATGGCTTATAAGGGCTCAAAAGATAGAGGAGACGCCCCGCTTTCGTTTAGAGTGCTTAAATCGCGATTCGTACTTAGGTCATTTTGTTTTGGGTTGTCTCACACATATTATGTGGTTTCCATTATTGGCCATTATGCGTGGACGGGTTTCTCAGATTCAAATGCATATTATATGGGAGCCTCGAAATTTGATTGCGATTAATGCCATTATCGGGAGCCCTGTATATATAGAGTATCAGTCATTTTAATTACTCTTACTATTTTAATGAGCTGTCAAAGCTACGATAGGAGAGGAGCAAGCATAGTAACTCTTTTTATTCATATTCGCAAACATCAAGATATCATTACAAATATTAAGATAAGCAATCGCCGATAGTTACAATACTAGACCTTACGTCACTACATGTAGCACCCTCCGGTGCTGTTCATTATTTTGAAATCTTGCTTACGGATGATTTTATATAATGTCACAGCGACGCAATTGTTTTTGCAATTGCTGCCTTTCTATTCTAGAACAGTAATAACACCGAATATCCTTCGGTTTTCCAATGTTGCGTGCACATTTTCTAGAATGATTTCGTACGTTAATTGACTCAAATCATTAACAAAAAAACAATGCACTTTTGAAAGCAAAAGGCTGTGTTCGCTACTGTTACATTGTGCAATGTAACAGTAGCTGCAGTAACTTACAATAGTAATCCACTGAACAGACAATTGTCTCGCTAGTCATCTGGTCGAAAGACCGCTTTCCGGCTTTTTTATTCCTACTATCAGTAGGCTACAACAAAGCTGAAGTATTTAATAAAGGGGTGTAGCGTCATCTTAAAAGACAATGGTATCATTATTTGAACACAGTCACTCCAGGTGAATAGTACTGTACATATAAATAGCTTGTACATGGGTACTTTGTAAGTGAGCATGTGCCAAAATACAAATTTGGTCGGAATTGACAACGAGATAATTTTCAGGTTTTAGCAAGTCCAATTCATTTTCGTCGGCCAAGATAAACCTGCAAGAAAACAATAAAACAAAAAGCTACAGTGCATGTATTCAGATCTTACATGATCACCTCCAACGTATGTTCTACAAACAAGTACAGTAGTGCACAGCTGATCAACGCAAAGCTTCGTTTTCGAATGAGGGACCGACTCATTTGAGTTCGTGATGTTGTAAAGTGAGCCTTGTTTCCTAGAAATATTGCTGTTGTGACCAGATGGTGATAGTATCTTGCTTTTTGGATTATTACTCTCATATGTAAACAGGACTCCCGATTAATGCATAAGTATATTAATTAATGTACTTTTTTAATGAGCGCGGTTGAAAATGCATAATGTATGGGAAGAAAAATTATGTCTTCACACTTTAAAACTAGTTTTTGTATGTAAAGGCCATGCTACGTCAAACAAAATGATACTTACGAGCCATTTAGAGTTATCGAGATAATCGAGCTTAAAGTTGGCCAATTAATTTTCGCACTTAACCGAAACAGTGACATTTATTGTAAACTTCCATCGAGAAAACTGTAAACCTACCCTTATTCAATTGCTTTTAACAAGAGCTTTAAAATAACACTTGAATTTTTAAAATTGAAAAAATATTGAGCTCACAACACTCCTAAATGTATCGTCATTTCGAGGGTCCATAAATGGAGATAATATTTGTGAGCGACCACAACTTGTTCAGTTTTAAGCATTATGGCTTATAAGGGCTCAAAAGATAGAGGAGACGCCCCGCTTTCCTTAAATCGCGATTCGTACTTAGGTCATTTTGTTTTGGGTTGTCTCACACATATTATGTGGTTTCCATTATTGGCCATTATGCGTGGACGGGTTTCTCAGATTCAAATGCATATTATATGGGAGCCTCGAAATTTGATTGCGATTAATGCCATTATCGGGAGCCCTGTATATATAGAGTATCAGTCATTTTAATTACTCTTACTATTTTAATGAGCTGTCAAAGCTACGATAGGAGAGGAGCAAGCATAGTAACTCTTTTTATTCATATTCGCAAACATCAAGATATCATTACAAATATTAAGATAAGCAATCCCCGATAGTTACAATACTAGACCTTACGTCACTACATTTAGCACCCTCCGGTGTTGTGACTGTTGCTCATTATTTTGTTGCTCATTATTTTGAAATCTTGCTTACGGATGATTTTATATAATGTCACAGCGACACAATTGTTTTTGCAATTGCTGCCTTTCTATTCTAGAACAGTAATAACACCGAATATCCTTCGGTTTTCCAATGTTGCGTGCACATTTTCTAGAATGATTTCGTACGTTAATTGATTCAAATCATTAACAAAAAAAAACAATGCACTTCTGCACCATCCATCACTGGACCTCGATGTGGCGGTTAGCAAGTAACCATTCCCGTGCCATTGCCCTTAGGCTTTAGGACTCCGGTTCTTTGTTGTCCGAGTGGGTGATTCTCAGGGTCAGCGATGTATTCTGTCGCAGTCTTCTCCAGGATGGCGGAGGCTGCTTCCGCAAGTTTCATGAGCTTCCAGTACTGCGACCTCGTCATCTCGTGGGGCTTTTCATCAAGACAACACAAGGCGCCAATGACGACTCTCTCAGGCTGTCCCGGAGCTCTTGGCACACACGGGATCGACACGGGGAAACCAGCGTAGAACCGAAGACTGCGCATCGTCACGGGCGCGATGTGGTAGAACCGCATATCCGCCTCAGCGTGACGGACGAGCAACGGCTTATCGTCCATGACAAAGTGCTGACAGAATGTTTGCTCGCGCGGATTACCGGTACCGACGTCCCAGTATTCCGGTGCGTTGGTCGCCAGCAGAGTCACCACATCACGTTCAACAAGTGTGACGACGCTGTGAGGGGCCTTCATTTCTGCCGCAGCCAGTGAGCAGATCACGTTGAGTTCAGAGACATTGGCGACGTCGTGGAGACGGAAATGCTCAATCGCGGCCATGCGAACCTCCTCGTTCGCTGGAATGGGGTAGATAATCGGCTCTGGCTCCCCCTCCTTTGACTCTTCTTCGTTCTGGACAAGAGCCGGCATCATCGGATACGGACGGGAGTCGGCACTCGCGAACTTGCAGGCGTCCAGCTCCGTCGGACATTTCGAGATGTCCATCGCTCGCTTGGCTGCTTCGGTTGGCTGTTGACGGTCACTCGCAGCGTTGAGAAGATTGGCATTCATGTCAGCTTGGCTCTGGTCTTGTTTTTGGTCAATTAGCAGAAGCTGCTCGAGCACCAGGAAGGCAGCACGACGCTGTGCAAGCGCAACTTGATCCGAGTCGTCACACACGACTTGGGTCAGTAGGTCTCCGAGTTTTTGGCTCGACGGCGAGTCGGAGAAGCGCGAGGACTCGGACGCGGCCGTGCTGGAAGTGTCGAACGTACAGACGGAAGATGGCGTCGACACTTCATCTCGGGCAGCTACTGGGTGCTGTGCACGGATCGGAGCTCGCATACCACACAGCAGCTACTGACCTGCCCGTACAAAGGCAAAACGGAGACTGTCCGATTCCAAAGTTTATGGATCGAAAAAGTTGCTTCAGAGTTACTTTCGATTCGAGACAACGTTCGACTCGGGCAACTTCGGCACAGATGGACGCTGGACGCACCTCGAAGATACCACCATGATAGTGTCCATCGTGGAACGATTTGTGCAGAGCTCGAGGAGACGAGTCGATGGGCGACGATGGATTACGGGCGTATCCAAACTCATCGCCTTCCTTCCGGTAGTTAGGGAAAAATGTCACTATCGGCTTGACTGAAGAAGAAACGACAATTCCGGTCGGGAGTCAACCGGCATTCTCGAAGTGGCCAGTTAGCTATGTTGTTTCACTTCCAGAAAGCAAAACATTTTTGTATTTTCTATGAGTTGCAGTCATGCTTCTCGTCGTGGTTTCGCCTCATATCCGATGCTCGGATGATAGTTTTGTCTGAACTTCTCCGGAGCTAGCTCGGGCTCGTGATGAGCTAATTCGGAAGAAGAAGCACTGATACTCTGCTAAATTTCTTTTTTATCCATATTGATTTGCTTTATTTGTAATCTTTTTTTCGTGTTCGGATTCAATGAAATCTGCCCTTTTTGAAAGCAAAAGGCTGTGTTCGCTACTGTTACATTGTGCAATGTAACAGTAGCTGCAGTAGCTTACAATAGTAATCCACTGAACAGACAATTCCCTCGCTAGTCATCTGGTCGAAAGACCGCTTTCCGCCTTTTTTACCCCTACTATCAGTAGGCTACTACAGAGCTGTAGTATTTAATAAAGGGGGTGTAACGTCATCCTAAATAATAAAGGTCATACCGGC
>NW_003303668.1:314201-317454 GCF_000142945.1 Phytophthora infestans T30-4 | reverse complement strand
GAGGCACCAAACCACGGAATAGCACCCTAGACCGAAGACCATCAAGCCACGGAACACCATACCAGTGTAGAACCTGAGCTTACCGAGCCACGAAGGACAGTAGTACATGAGAACACGATTGCACGGACGGTGGACCAGCCACGAAATAAACGAGGGGGCTCTTAGGGGGACCACGATTCCACATTGTGGAGTACGATGCCATTGCAAACACAATAGCACGGGCAACGCAGGTGCACTACGCGAGCACAATACCATAGACAGCATTACCACACCGCGATTGCACGATAGCGTGATACCGCGGTCGATGGAACCTCACCAGGAGAGCACGATACACGGGTGATGGAATAATACGACTGCGTGAATGCGCCAAACCACGGAATAGCACTCTTCGGCCAGAGTACCAGCGATGGGAGGCCAACGGCCACGAAAGAGGCAAATAGTTAAGTACACGAAGCCAAGATCTACTGGGGTGAACGACGCTAACAAAGTACGCGACACCAAGAAGCATCTAAATCTGCGGCCACCGCATCTCCAACAAACCATGCCACTCCGCCGCGTAGCGGCGGCGAACGGCTAGTCTTACCCCCCTACTGGAGTGTGGTGTGCGTCCGTCCGTCCGTCCGTCCGTAACGGGTAGGGTTAATTCATGTAACGCAAATACGCGCGTTCTACTGGCTGCCGAGCGCAGCGAAGGCTGCCTCGATTCGCTAAAATTGTGATATGTGGTGTACATATTATATGTGGTCTACACATCGTACTTAAATGCACCGTTCAAATTTCATTTTGCCCCCATTTTTAACGCTGGAGCGCCACCTCACGCAAAGGGCGCTGCCTGTGCGCGCGTTAGTTAGCATTGGTAGAAGGCGCCAACGCGCACACACGTAGTATATCGTCGTAGGAGCTGTTTGAAAAAATTGTAGGCCTTGGCGACTTATATTTAGGCTTAAATGAAGCCTTTAGTACTTATTGGTTATAATATGATTTGTTTTAGCTTTGTAGCATTTTTTTTTACTTTCTAAGATAATTTTTCTTAGTACTATTCTAAAGTCTCATATTATTGCTTGCAGACGTTTGTAGTAGTACTACACAAAATTAATTTAGTAGCGCTTATCAAATTTAAATGCACTTTATATCTAATACTAATAACCTTAAAGTATTGTATCATATTTGCGTTAGATGAAGATGCACAATTTATTATTAATATTAAATATTTAAAATATGAATATAGTGGTTTCCACCGCACATAACCATGTACACTTCTCCGCCACTAAAAAAAAGAACGTTATCTTTGTATTAGCGCGTATTTTGCACCCCTAAGAGCATGTGCGCCCTCTCGAACACGATACGTAACATACATGCAGTGCAGTGGGAGCAGTGTTTGTGATTGAATTAGCGTAGAGGCACGTGATTAAACAAGAACACGAAACACGGAGGAACACCGAGTCAGATCATGTACATAACGCGATAGAAGGAACAGCTTGAAATACGGAAAGTCACGGACGAAATAAGAATAGGCCACGAAATTTCATACGAAGCACGAACCAGGGAAGAGCCTGAAAAACACGGAGCCGCACGATCAGATGACAGCGGGTGAGAGCTGAAATAATGAAACGCCTACACGCTGAAAAAGCACGGACCAAGAGAGAGCACGTTCACAGTCACGGTAGACCACGCAGCTGTGCGAGTGCACGGAAAGGAGTTCTCCCACCACAGGTTACCCCGAAGCACGGTCGACGGCCAAACACAAATTAACGGGAGAGCATAAGCGGGAAATCACTGAACATTGGAGTACGATACGAGGACAGCCCACCGACCCACGGCACACGATACTACGGTAGCTAACGATAGCCTGGACGACCGATCAACGTCAACACCACGCCATAAACGACAGCATAGACGTTGGATTAACCACTAAACCGTGGGAGAACACGCAGCCACGCGAAATCACCGAACCACGGAGCCGGGTACCAGTGTAGAGCCTGAGGTCACCTAGCATCGAGTCTTACCCTCTAGTGGAGTGTGTTGTCCGTCTGTAACGTCCGTAACGGGCTAGGGTTAATAATCCTCACGCTAAAACGCGCGTTCTACTGGCTGCCGAGCGCAGCGAAGGCGGCCTCGATTGGCTAAAATCGCAATATGTGGTGTACACATTGTATGTGGGCTACATATCGTACTTAAATGCAAACGTTCAAATTTCATTTTGCCCCCATTTTTGAAACGGAAGCCGCGGAACGCCACCTCACGCAAAGTACGCTGCGTGTATGCGTGTTAGTTAGCATTAGTAGCTAGCAAGACACACATACACAGATAGTCCGAGGTTCCTGGGGCTGCTTAGGGGGTAGCTTATAACTCGCGGGATTTTATCCTGCAAGTAGGTAGCCGTGCTATGGGGATTTAGTTCCAGAGCCCTTTGGGTTCTTGGGGCTTTATCCCACCGCCCACTTTGCGCGAGAGCACATTTGGCACCTGGTCCATTGACCGCAAACCCGACAGCGAACCAGTTGAGCCGGTCGTTAATGGTTATTGATGGGCACGCACATTGCGTGCGTGCAGTTGGTTAGGAGGGGTACCGTAACCGGCCTCTTTTAACCGACAGATGGGATGGGGGCTGTAATAGCCTATCAATAACCAGCCGTTGCAATTAACGGCCGCCTTTTTGGCAAAAGGATATCGCACCTCAAGCTTCAGTACTATCCGGGGGCCCAACCCTGAAGATTCGACTGCACAATTTGCAAACTAAAACCGCTCCGGGCCTCACGGCCCGTGACTGTGGGATAAGTGATCGGAGATAACCTTGATGGGGGCAAGCAATCCCGGGTAGTACGCATATCCCCACACACTACTCTATGAAAACCTACTGCTACGTGCGGTGTTCTTAGACATTGTCTAACGCGTCACGTTTTCGTGTTCGCAGAGCTATGGTTCGGAGTAAGCGAAACAGAACGCGCGAGGAGCTCCGAGGAGGCCCCTGCGCGAGACCGAACGCCATTACCGCGAACACCTACCGCAAGAGGAGAAGGAAGCACGGAAACGACGGTTGAACAAGCGCCAGGAGAAGCGGCTGCGACTTAAACCAAAGCGCTTCAAGCCCTCAGTGGGGAACCAGAAGTTTCGGAGAAATGGAAGGGCCGAAAGTCAAACGGTAGCTTTGGGACAACCAGGGGAGAAGAGGGAAAAATCCAATCCCGGCGGTATATCAGCCCCGTTTCGCGATCGAAATGGAGACAGCTGAAACAGAGTGGAGACCATAGGG
>NW_003303668.1:306785-314101 GCF_000142945.1 Phytophthora infestans T30-4 | reverse complement strand
CTGTGTACGCGTTAGTTAGCATAATTAAAAGGCGCCGATAAGCACACACGTACTATATTGTCGTAGGAGCTGTTGAAAAAAATTGTAGGCTCTGGGGACTTTTATTTCGGCCTCAATCGAAACTTTAGTACTTATTGAATTTAGAATGCTGTTTTAGGCTTCGTAGTACTGCTGTACTAATTTAATTTACAGTATTATTTTCTTAGTACTATTATCAAGGCATTTCATATTTTTACTTGCAGTCATTTGTAGTAGTAGTACACATAAAAATTATATCAGCGTTTAATAATAAATAACAATTGTATTACTATTAATAATAATGTGAAAACTTTAAAATATGACTATTGTGGCTTACACCCCTGCACCTCCGTAATAAACTGTTGTCTTCCTTTGTATTTGCGCGCGTAGTGTGCGACCTTCAGATATTATGTGAACTTTCCAACAATATACGTTGTGTACATCAAACAAAATGGGAACAGCGTTTGTGATTAAGTTGGCGCGGATGCACATGTCTAAGCAAGGACACGAAACACGAAGGAATACCGACCTACACTATGTACACGATGGGATAGAAGAGCAACACGAAGCACGGAAGGCCATGGACGATGATAGAAGACTTAGCCGATGCAAACCACGAAGTTTTATAAGTAGCGTGAAAGATGAAAGAGCACGCAGCCATGAAAAGAACAGATGGATAGAACATGACAGGAACGTACGGGCCACGGAAGGGAACTAAATACATAGACACCCCAGCATGCTGAAAAGCACGGGCTACGGAAGAGCACGGACGTTCGAAGCCACGGTAGAACACGTATCGGTGAGAGTGCACAGAAACAATACTCCAACAACACCACGAGTAAACATGGAGCACAGTCAACCGACCAAATCTGAGCCCGCAGGAGGCCAGATACGGAAAATCAGAAATCATCAATTTTTGGAGCACGATGCCTAGGTAGAACATGAGCTCACCGATCCACGGAGCGCGACACTACGGTAGCTAACGATAACACAGACGACAGCCCAGCCCCGACACCAGAGATAACACGACAGCATGGACGGTGGGTTATCCACTAAACCATCGGAGAACACGCTGCCACGCGAAACCACCGAGTCACGGAGCACCATACCAGTGTAGAACCTGAGCTTACCGAGCCACGGAGGACAGCAGTACATGATAACACGATTGCACGGACTGCGGACCGCCCACCAAATGCACAGGGGGTGGGCTTGGTATGACCACGATTACACACCGTGGAGCACGATGGCATCGTAGAGCACGATACACGTACAACGCAGAAGCACTACACGTGCACAATACCATAGAAAGCATAACCACAGCGCGATTGCACGATAGCGTGATACCGCGGTCGATGACACTTCATCAGGAGATCACGATGCACGGGCGATGGAACCACACGACTGCATGGAGGCACCAAAGCACGGAATAGCACCCGTTGGTTAGAGTACCGGCGATGGGAGGCCAACGGTCACGAAATAGTATCTACCACGAAGCCAGTGCAACCCACGTAAACGTTTGAGAACGGAAAACAGGTAGCTTTAACGAAAAGACCGTACTAAAGAGCATGAGCCCACAAGAGAGAGGACAGAACCGCTGAGCAGCGTGGGCCATGGGTGAGCAGGAACCTCGAAGCCGGGAAGAGCACGAAAGAGCATGGGCCATTGAAGAAAACAACACCCAACCTGTAGTACGGGGTAACAGAAATGTTCCAAACCACGATATTATACGGGGCCGAATGAGACTACGGAAACGCAATTGGTTAAATACACGATGCCAAGATCTACGGGGTGAACCACGCTCTCAAAACACGCGACACCAAGAAGCACTAAGGTTGCGGCCACCTCATCTCCAACAAACCATGCCACTCCGCCGCGTAGCGGCGGCGAACGGCTAGTCTTACCCCTCTAGTGGAGTGTGTTGTCCGTCCGTCTGTCAGTCCGTCCGAGGGTAGGGTTCTAAAATGTAACGCAAATGCGGGCGTTCTACTGGCTGCCGAGCGCAGCGAAGGCGGCGTCGATTCGCTAAAAAGCTGCCGAGCGCAGCGAAGGCGGCCCCCATTGGCTAAAACAGATATTATGTGCTGTACTTACTGTATGTGGACTACACATCGTACTTAACTGCACCGTTTAAATTTCATTTTGCTCTCATTTTCAGCTGCGGCTCGCCACCTCACGCAAAGGGCGCTGCCTGTGTACGCGTTAATTAGCACAATTAAAAGGCGCCGATGAGCACACACGTACTATATCGTCGTAGGAGCTGGAGAAAACAATTATAGGCCCTGGTGACTTATATTTCGGCCTCAATCGAAACTTTAGTACTTATTGAATTTAGAATGATGTTTTAGGCTTCGTAGTACTGCTGTACTAATTTAACTTACCATAAATTTTTTCTTAGTACTATTATCAAGCCATTTCATATTTTTGCTTGCAGTCATTTGTAGTAGTAGTACACAAATAATTATATCAGCGTTTAATAATAAATAGCAATTGTATTACTATTAATAATAATGTGAAAGCTTTAAAATATGACTATTGTGGCTTACACCCCTGCACACCACACTGCCTCCGGGAAAAAGTGTCATCTTCCTTTGTATTTGCGCGCGTAGTGTGCGACCTTCAGATATTCTGCAAACTATCCAACAATATATGTAGCGTACATAAAAAAAATGGGAACAGCTATTGTGTTTAAGGTAGCGCGGATGCACGTGACTAAGCAAGAGCACGAAGCCCGAAGGAACATCGACCCACCCTATGTAGACAATGGGATAGAAGAGCAACACGAAGCACGAAAGATAGAAGCCTTAGGCGATGCAAACCGCGAAGTGTTTTACGTAGCGTGAAATATGGAAGTGCACGCAGCCATGAACAGGACAGAACGACAAGAATATGACGGGAGCGTACGGGCCACAGAAGGGAACTAAATCCATAGACACCTCAGCATGCTGAAAAGCACGGGCTACGAAAGAGCACGCACGCTCGAAGCCACGGTAGAACACGTAGCGGTAAGAGTGCACTAACAGCAATTCTCCGATAGCACCACGGTAGAACACGGAGCACAGTCGACCGACCAAACATGAAGCCGCGGAAGACCATTAACGGGAGGTTGTCGAGTATTGAAACACGATACCAGGGTAGAACCGGAGCTCACTGGGGAGCGCGATACTACTGTAGATAACGAAAGCTTGGACGACAGACCAACCGCGACACCAAGAGATAGCACGATAGCATGGACGATGGGACAGCCACTAATACATGGGAGAACAAGCAGCCACGGGAAATCACCGAGCCACTGAGCACGATAGCACTGTAGAACCTGAGATCGCCGGGCCACTGAAGACGATACTTCATTAAAACACGTTTACCCGGACGGCCGACCAGCCACAAAATCGCGGGAAAACGCTTCTGGAGACCAAGATTGTACACCTCGGAACACGGAACCATCGTAGAACGCGATAACATTGGCAAAACATGTATACTATGCAGCCACGATAGCATAGACAGCATAACCACATTGTGATTGCACGATAGCGCGACAACGCGGTAGATGAAGCCACCACAGGGGTGCGCGGCACACAGATGACATAAACTTCGGAAGATCACCCATTGGCGAGGGTACCAGAAACGGAACGCTATCGACCACGAATGATTATGGACACGAAGCCTGTGGAATCCACGTAAACCCTTGAGAACACGGAATATCTAGCAGCCACGAAAGAGGGTCGTGCTACGGGAGCACATGAGACCAAAAAGGCTAGCACACAACCACTAAGCACCGTGAGAGAATGAGTCCACAAATCTAGGACAATCACTAAGCAGCCTGGGCCACGTGTGAGCAGGGAACCACGAAGCCCAAAATATCACGGAAGAGCGCCGGCCACTGTAGAACATGACATCCAACCTGTAGTACGGGGTAACGAAAGCGTACCAAACAACGACATTATACGGGGCCGGATGAGACTCGGAAAGGTAAGTCGCTAAGTACACGAAGCTAAGATCTACTGGGCGAACGACGCTCACAAAACACGCGACACCACGAGGCACTTAAATTCGTGGCCACTACATCTACAACAAACCATGCCACTCCGCCGCGTAGCGGCGGCGAACGGCTAGTCTTACCCCCCTAGTGGAGTGTGTTGTCCGTCTGTAACGTCCGTAACGGGCTAGGGTTAATAATCCTCACGCTAATACGCGCGTTCTACTGGCTGCCGAGCGCAGCGAAGGCGGCGTCGATGGCTAAAATCGAATTATGTGGTGTACACACTGTATGTGGTCAACACTTCGTACTTAAAATGCACCGCTCAAATTTCAAATTGCTTTTATTTTCAGCTGCGGTATGCAAGGCCACGCGAAGGGCGCTGCCTGTGCACGCGTTAATTAGCATTAATAGGAGGCGCCGACGTGCACACACATACAATATCGTCGTAGGAGCTGTTGAAATTTTTTGTAGGCCCTGGTGACTTATATTTAGGCCTCAATCGCAACTTTAGTAGCTATTAAATATAGAATGATATTTTAGGCTTCATAGTACTTTTCCAGAAATTAAACTTACAATGCCGTTTTGAGTAGTACTATTATCAAGACAATTCCTATTTTTCCTTGCAGCTATTTGTTGTAGTAGTAGTACACATTATTATAATATCAGCGTTTTATAATCTTACCCCCCTAGTGGAGTGTGGTCTGCGTCCGTCATTCCGTCCGTAGCGGACTAGGGCTAATAAAACTCACGCTAATGCGGGCGTTCTATTGGCTACCGAGCAGCGAAGGCGGCGTCGATTCGCTAAAAAGCTGCCGAGCGCAGCGAAGGCGGCCCCCATTGGCTAAAATCGGCATTGTGTTTTGTACACACTGTATGTGGACTACACATCGTACTTAAATGCACCGCTCAAATTTCATTTTGCTCTCATTTTCAGCTGCGCTTCGCGAGGCCACGTAAAGGGCGCTGCCTGTGTGTGCGTTAGTTACTATAATTAAAAGGCGCCGATAAGCACACACGTACTATATTGTCGTAGGAGCTGTTGAAAAAAATTGTAGGCCCTGTTGACCTGTATTTCGACTTAAACTGGAGATTTAGTACCTATAGGATGTAGATTGATGTTTTAGGCTTCGTAGTACTTTTCTAATAATTAAACTTACAATACTGTTTTGAGTAGTACTATTATCAAGACATTTCATATTTTTGCTTGCAGTTATTTGTAGTAGTGGTACACATTATAATTAGATCAGCGCTAGATAAAAAAATTCAATTTTACTACTATTATTATTAATGTGAAAACTTTAAAATATGACTATTGTGGCTTACACCCCTGCACCCCACACTGCCTCCGGGAAAAAGTATCATCTTCTTTTGTAGTAGTGTGCGACCTTAAGATATTGCGCAAACTTTCCAACAATGTATGTAGCGTAAATAAAACAAAATTGGAACAGCGTTTGTGATTAATTTAGCGTGGAGGCACGTGACTCAGCAAGAACACGAAACACGAAGGAACACCGACCCACGTTATGTAGATGATGGGATGAAGAGCAACACGAAGTATGGAAGGACATGGACGATGATAGAAGTCTTAGCCGATGCAATCGACGGTGTTTGATTCGTAGCGCGAAAGACGGAGAAGCACGCAGCCATGAAAAGGACAGACGGACAAGAATATAAAGGGAGCGTACGGGCCACGGAAGGGAATTAAATATATATATACACCCCAGTATGCTGAAAAGCACAGCTACGGAAGAGCACGCACGTTCGAAGCCACGGTAGAGCACGTAACGGTGAGAGTGAACAGAAACAATTCTCCAACAACACCACGGTTAAACATGGTATACAGTCAACAGACCAAACATGAACCCGCGGGAGACCATAAGCGGGATATTACAGAGTATTGAAACGCGATATAAGGGTAGAACCGGAGCTCACCGAGTCTCACAGCACGATACTACGGTAGGTAACGATCGCATTGACGAAAGACCAACCGCGACACTACAAGTTAGCACGGTAGCATGGCCTGTGTCACTAAGCCATGGGAGAACGCAGCCGCGGAGCTATAGACGGAAATCACCGAGCCGCGGAGAGCGATACGAGTGTAGATCCTGATATCCCCGAGCCGCGGAGGACAGTAGTACATTAGAACTGGATTGCACGGACGGCGGGCCAGGCACAAAGTCACAGGGGAACGATTTGGGATACCACGATTGCACACCGCGGAGCACGATACCATTGTAGAACACGATAACACGGACAACGCAGATACACTACGCGAGCACGATAGCATAGGACAGCATAACCACATTGCGATTGCACGGTAGCGCGATAACGCGGTGGATGGAGCCACCACAGGGGTGCGCGGCACACAGATGACATAAACTTCGGAAGATCACCCATTGGCGAGGGTACCAGAAACGGAACGCTATCGACCACGAATGATTATGGACACGAAGCCTGTGGAATCCACGTAAACCCTTGAGAACACGGAATATCTAGCAGCCACGAAAGAGGGTCGTACTACGGGAGCGCATGAGACCAAAAAGGCTAGCACACAACCACTAAGCACTGTGAGAGAAGGAGTCCACAAACACAGGACAATCACTAAGCAGCGTGGGCCACGGGTGAGCAGAGAACCACGAAACCAGGAAGATCACGAAAAAGCGCCGGCCACTGTAGAACATGACATCCAACCTGTAGTACGGGGTAACGGAAGCGTACCAAACAAGGAAATTATACGGGTTCAGATGAGACAACGGACTGGTAAGCGATTAAGTACACGAAGCCAAGATCTACTGGGGTGAACGACGCTCACAAAACACGCGACACCACGAAGCACTTAAAACTGAAAACCACAGCTCCAACAAACCATGCCACTCCGCCGCGTAGCGGCGGCGAACGGCTAGTCTTACCCCCCTAGTGGAGTGTGTTGTCCGTCTGTAACGTCCGTAACGGGCTAGGGTTAATAATCCTCACGCTAATACGCGCGTTCTACTGGCTGCCGAGCGCAGCGAAGGCGGCGTCGATTGGCTAAAATCGAATTATGTGGTGTACACACTGTATGTGGTCAACACTTCGTACTTAAAATGCACCGCTCAAATTTCAAATTGCTTTCATTTTCAGCTGCGGTATGCAAGGCCACGCGAAAGGCGCTGCCTGTGCACGCGTTAATTAGCATTAATAGGAGGCGCCGACGTGCACACACATACAATATCGTCGTAGGAGCTGTTGAAATTTTTTGTAGGCCCTGGTGACTTATATTTAGGCCTCAATCGCAACTTTAGTAGCTATTGAATATAGAATGATATTTTAGGCTTCATAGTAC
>NW_003303668.1:304913-306685 GCF_000142945.1 Phytophthora infestans T30-4 | reverse complement strand
TACTATTATCAAGGCATTTCATATTTTTGCTTGTTAGTCATTTGTAGTAGTAGTACACATAATAATTATATCAGCGTTTAATAATAAATAACAATTGTATTACTATTTTTAATAATGTGAAAACTTTAAAATATGACTATCGTGGCTTACACCCCTGCACCTCACACTGCCCCCGGGAAAAAGTATCATCTTCCTTTGTATTTGCGCGCGTAGTGTGCGACGTTAAGATATTATGTGAGCTTTCCAGCGAGATACGTTGTGTACATCAAACAATATACGTTGTGTACATCAAACAAAATGGGAACAGCGTTTGTGAAATATAATTTGGCGCCGGATGTACATGTCTAAGCAAGGACACCAAACACGAAGGAATACCGACCTACACTATGTTACACGCATGGGATAGAAGAGCCAACACCAGCACGAAGGCCATGACGATGATAGAAGACTAGCCGATGCAACCACGAAGTTTTATAGGTAGCGTGAAAGATGAAAGAGCACGCAGCCATGAAAAGAACAGAAGGACAAGAATATGACGGGAGCGTACGGGCACGGAAAGGAACTTAAATACATAGACACCCCAGCATGCTGAAATGCACGGCTAAGGAAGAGCACGCTACTTCGAAGGCACTGTAGAGCACGTAACGGTAAGAGTGCATGGACAGTAATTCTCCCGTAGCACCACGGTAGAACACGGAGCACAGTCGACCGACCAAACATGAAGCCGCGGAAGACCATTAATGGGAGGTTGTCGAGTATTGAAACACGATACCAGGGTAGAACCGGAGATCACTGGGGACCGCGATACTACTGTAGATAACGAAAGCTTGGACGACAGACCAACCGCGACACCAAGAGATAGCCCGATAGCATGGACGATGGGACAGCCACTAAAACATGGGAGAACAAGCAGCCACGGGAAATCACCGAGCCACTGAGCACGATAGCACTGTAGAACCTGAGATCGCCGGGCCACTGAGGACGATACTTCATTAAAACACGTTTACCCGAACGGCCGACCAGCCACAAAATCGCGGGTAAACGCTTCTGGAGACCAAGATTGTACACCTCGGAACACGGAACCATCGTAGAACGATAACATTGGCAAAACATATATACTATGCAGCCACGATAGCATAGACAGCATAACCACATTGTGATTGCACGATAGCGCGATAACGCGGTGGATGGAGCCACCACAGGGGTGCGCGGCACACAGATGACATAAACTTCGGAAGATCACCCATTGGCGAGGGTACCAGAAACGGAACGCTATCGACCACGAATGATTATGGACACGAAGCCTGTGGAATCCACGTAAACCCTTGAGAACACGGAATATCTAGCAGCCACGAAAGAGGGTCGTACTACGGGAGCGCATGAGACCAAAAAGGCTAGCACACAACCACTAAGCACTGTGAGAGAAGGAGTCCACAAACACAGGACAATCACTAAGCAGAGTGGGCCACGGGTGAGCAGGGATCCACGAAGCCAGGAAGATCACGGAAGAGCGCCGGCCACTGTAGAACATGACATCCAATCTGTAGTACGGGGTAACGGAAGCGTACCAAACAACGATATTATACGGGTCCACATGAGACTACGGAATGGTAAGGGGTTAAGTACACGAAGCCACGGCGTACTGGGGTGAGCGACGCTTACAACGCACGCGACACCAAGAAGCACTTCCATTTGCGGCCACCTTATCTCCAACAAACCATGCCACTACGCCGCGTAGCGGCGGCGAACGGCTAGTCTTACCCCTCTAGTGG
>NW_003303668.1:303260-304225 GCF_000142945.1 Phytophthora infestans T30-4 | reverse complement strand
ATCGTGTGATCTTTCAACATATTATGTTGTGTACATCAAACAAAAATCGGAACAACGTTTGTGATTCAGCTGGCGCGGAGGCACGTGATTAAGCAAGAACACGAAACGCCGAAGTAGACTATGTACACGACGGGATAGAAGGAGCAGCACGAAACACGGAAGGCCGCACGTGATATAAGGAGATTGAGCCAATACAGGTTACAACTTTTTTTGCGAAGCACGAGCCACGGAAGCAAATGCGCAGCCATGTAAAACACGGAAGGACATGAAATGAAGGAGGTAGATGACGGCTGAAATAATGATATCCCAGATGCTGAGACGCACGGGTCTCGAAAGAGCACAAACGTTTGAAGCCACGGAAGCGTATGTAGAGTGAGCGAAAAGGAATTATGACATACCACCACGGTAGAGCAACGGAGCACGGTCAATGATCCAAGCATGAAGCCGAGAGAGATCATGAACAAAAGATCACCGAGCATTAGAACAAGAGACTATGGTACAGCTGGAGCTCATCCGGCCACGGAGCGCGATATTACGGTAGCTAACGATCGCACAGACACCACACCAGATACAAAACCACGGAGAACAAGATAGAATGGACGGTTATCCAGCCACTTAACCATGGTGGAACAAGCAGTCACGAGGACTATGGACGAGCAATCATCAATCCACGGAATACGATACCAGTGTTGAACCTGACTTTGCCGAGCTACGGAGGACAGTACTACATTAGAACACGATCGCACGGACGGTGGCCCAGCCACAAATTACACGGGGGGTGCTTGGGGTGACCACGATTGCACACCACGGAGCTCGAAGCCATTGTACAGCACGATAATATATGGAAAACGCAGATGCACTGCGCGAGCACAATACCTTAGATAGCATTACCACACCGGAGTTGCACGATAGCGTGATAACGTAGTCGATGGAACCTCACCAGGAGAGCACGATGCACGGGGGAC
>NW_003303668.1:280008-291324 GCF_000142945.1 Phytophthora infestans T30-4 | reverse complement strand
GTCTTCATAAGATCGTTTTCATCAGTGTCGGTGGGACACATTGTCTTAGAGAGCTTCAGATCTGCAGTACTAGGAGTTTTACACCCATTGCACTCGCTCATCTGAAAGCGCTCCAGCACAGTCAACATGTACTTACGCTGACTCACAAACACGGTACGATCCTGTCGATTACGGATAATCTCCCAGCCCAGGATGTAATGCAACTCTCCAAGATCCTTCATTTTGAACCGGGCATCGAGCATATCTTTTAGCATCTGAATCATTACCAGATTTGGTGCGAAAAGAATCAGGTCATCAACGTAAATTGTTATGAAGACCAGCCATCCATCGACGACTTTCACAGCAACACAAGGCTCTACTCAAAAGGCCAAATCCTTGTTCCTCTAAGTAAGATTTCAACAGGCGAAACCACACTCGTGGTGCCTGCTTTAAGCCATAGAGACTCTTTTTCAGGAAGCAAACCCAGTCTTCCTTCCCTTCAGCGACATAACCTGTGGGTTGCTCCATAAAAACCTCCACGTCAATGGCTCCATTGAGGAACGCAGTTGTCACATCCATCTGATGTGCCTCGTAATCCCATACTGCAGCAAGAGTCAACAGCGCACGCAAAGTATCTAGCCGAACCACCGGTGAGTATACTTCTAAGTAGTCAATGCCGTATATCTGCATAAATCCCTTGACAACGAGCCTAGCCTTGAAACGCTCAATATCACCTTCTGAAGTATACTTTACACGAAATAACCATCGATTCTTTAGCACCTTCATGTGCTTTTCTCGAGGTACTAACACCCATGTGCAGTTCTCCATCAAGGCTCGATACTCTTCATCCGCAGCATCTTTCCATTGCACGGCATACTCGCTCAGTAGAGCATCGTCCAGTGTATGCGGCTCAGTAATTATTCTTACAGCGAGACAGCAGTAATCCTGCCACCACGCCAACGCCTTCTCCTTTGCCATTGCCTGTTGAAGCTCTTCTCGAGCTTTGACCCATTCAACAGACCCAGAGCACACTGCATCATCGTCTGGATTTGTGTTCAAGTAGGCAATGTAGACGTAGTCGCTAATCCATGACGGTGGTTTGCTAACACGTCCGCTCCGTGTTACCGGGCAGCCCTCTGTGTTTGCACCTTCCAAAGTCACAAACTCTCGCAATCCTCGCTTCTTTGAGGTTGTTACACCCTCCTTTGACGAGTTCTCACGAGAACGTGACATCTCCGAGTCTGTGGTCGTCATTCCACGTGACGTCGGAGTAGAAGCCCACTCACGGGTTGGCAACTCATCATTAAGCATTGTGTTACTTTTCTCGTCAACATATTCCTGGTGTTGGACCTCTACAGTCGGTGCCTTGCGCCGCCCACTGTGCATTTTCTTCTTTGAGCGATGAGTTGGCATTGTGCCATGCTCATTGGACATACCTCGCAGGTGGTCAACTTGCAAATGTTCACGGTCTCTAGCGCCGGACGCTACCGTTGTGCTTGAAGCACTTTGATTCATTTGCTTACAGGTCCGCTGTTTCTTTCGACGAGATTCATTGTGCGGGACATCAACACATGATCGACCACGCTTTATGCTTCTTTGCATCTCGTCATGCACCTCGCCACCTGAGCGTTCATCAGCTCGGGCCCCACCTGCTCGGGAGTCACTGACATGTGCATTATGTCCATCGGTCCTACTTGCATGATCATCCCTGCAGTGTGGCTCTACATCACCCGAGGTGCTGATGCTCTTCATCTTCGGCCCCACCAAGTCTGTCATTATGAGCTTGCTTCTAATATTGGATTGGCGATGTTCTCCATCACACCATCATCAACACCTAAGTACTCTGTTGTGGACGATTCTGGATGAATTTGTCCATTTAACACGCGTCCAGGCTTGCTCTCATAGAAGACAGCCGTATGACTGTAAAATGCTTGGTTTGTCTTGCTATCCAGCACGCTGTTCTCGACTGTAGCCAACGAAAATCGCTTCACGAGCTTTAGGGTCCATCTTTTTCCTCTCAACTTTGTCGACATAAGCCAGAACAGCACACCCGAACGTTCTCAGCTGCGAGTACGCTGGTGTCTCTTGATGCCACACGGCAAACGGCACCTGCATACCTTTGGTGGCATTTGGTACAATATTAACGTATTATGCCGCCGTCACGGCTGCCTCTGCCCACAAATCCTGAGGTAGCTGAAAATGTGCCAGCAAACATCGCATTCGTTCAGTTACAGTCCTTATCATCCGCTCCGCTATGCCATTTTGCTCGGGTGTATGCTTCACAGTAAGCGAACACTCCATTCTCTGCTTCTTTTCACACATTCTGCAAAGTGAAGTCAATTCGCGTGCGTTATCACACCGTAATTTCTTCATACGCACTTTGAGCTGAGTCTTCACATACTCATAGAGCAACTCAAACTTGGCATAGACCTCAGAGCGATTTTCCAGCAAAAATAGAGTCGAAAATCGACTTGCTTCGTCAACAAAGAGGGCGAAATATCGCTTACCCGAATAGGATGCGATGGCATACGGTCCCCATACGTCAATGTGCACAAATTCACCAACTAACCACTCACGATCCGGAATGTTAACGGTGTGAAAGCTTTTTCGCGTTAGTTTTCCTTTCACACATGACTCACAGTGAAACGTTTCATCAACACGCAAGTCCACATTAGCTAAAGGCCAATCTACGTGTCGGAACAGCGCGTTGAACACATTTCGTCCTGGGTGACCAAGTCTCACATGCCACAGGCTCGCACTCTGCTCTGATGTAGACGATACCACCATTACAACGTCAGGCGGACTCTCCAGCTCAAGATGATAGAGATTGGTTTCGTCAATACGTGCTGCAGCTGACGCACTCTGCACCTTTACTATAGCACAGTCGTCGTCGTCAAAATGAACACGAACACGTTGATTGGGAGGTAGCGTCTTCCGAGTCTGTCGTCGTACTGAGAACAGGCTACACTGGAGCTCTGGGACATAGCGTGTGTCATGTAACAGAAGGGTACATAGGCCACGTGATGTTCTCAACACCTTTTGGACAGTTCCAATGCCAGCCACATTAAGCCAATTCTCACCGCCGACTCTCACTCGTGCACTCAACGGTATGAGCGTAATGAAGTCGCTCTTCTGGTTCGTGATGTGATTTGTGCAGCCAGAATCCAAATACCATCTTTTATGAGCTATGTTTTCCATTCTCCGTTGAAGGCAATCACCAGCAACATAAGCATTATCACTTTCTTCACCAAAATAATTACCCTGAGAGCTACTGCTTTTCGCATTGCCACTCTTAGCTTGTTGGCCACCACCAGCTTTGCTGCGCTTTCCAGGCTGTTTCACTCCAGAACGCTCGCTTGGTGGCCGCTTGCCCAAGTATGGACAATCTCGAACTTGGTGGCCTTGCTCGTTGCAGTGATAGCAGCTTCCTAGGAGTTGCTGCTGGGTACCTCTGCCTTGTCCTCCTCGTCCACGTCCTCTTCCAGCACTTCCACCACGACCGCCTGAGCCACGTCCACCAAAACCACCACGTCGTCCAGGGCTACCGCGACCTCCTGGTCCACTACGTCCACGACCACGTCCGCGGCCTCGCCCCCGACCACGACCTCCACTAGACATATAAGCCTTATCTTCGTCATCTACTTTGCCACTCTCCGTTTTACGACCTTGACGGCGATCATATGCGACCTCGAGAGCATGCTCCAACTGCTCATAATTTGGGGGTTCATTAATGTCTTGCGGTGTATGGCTAGTCAGAAACGTTTCTACCACGTTATCATACTCAGACGGTAGTGATCCAATAAGTAATGCCGGTTTTTCATAGTCATCCAATGGTTTTCCGAGTACGGCAATATGCTCCATTAGCCGGCGTACCTCCCCTAAGTGATCAGCCATATTGGCTTTTGGATCAAGACGTAGGCGGCGTAGATTAGTCATTTCCTCTGCGTACTTGAAGTACGTTTTTCCGACAAACCGCTTCTTTAAACGCTCCAAAACACGAAAGGGGGTGGGCTCGTACTTCACTGTTTTCATAATTTGATTTGTCATGCCATCGTACAGGATCTCCTTGGCCCGGCGAGTCTCCTTCTTCCACCTGGCATGCTTTTCAGACTCCTTACTCTCATCGGGCTCTAGCACCTCTGTCTCGCAGTAACGCCACAGCTCCTTCCTCTCCAGCTTCAACGTGATCCTCTCCAGCCAGACCTCAAAGTCGTTCCCATCGAACGGCAGGTGCTTGAGCTGTTTCTCCTCTCTTGGCTCCTTCTTGTCCTTGGTACTCATTATCTTGACGAACTACCCAGTTGTAATATTTGGGCTCATAACCACTTGCAGTACGCAAGTATTTAGCGCAGAGCGAGTAGCTATGTCACTGTTAGGTGACAGATAGAACGAAGCCTACGAGCGTTAGTGTAGTGAGGAAGGCTGCTCAGCAGAGCGTATATTCCAGAATGAATAACTTTCTGTGTTGCTACATTACCTGTCTCTTCTTCTCTCACCTTTCTCACACATGTTAGCAAAAACCCATTTGGGACAAAAGCCGGTGGCACAAAACCCATTCGGGACCAAAAGCTAACCTCCCTAGAGAGCCTCAACTTGTGAACCAGTACATCGCAACAGTTTTAAAATAGTGATAATATCACTTGGCAGGCCAGTTAATATAAAAATACAACCACATATATTTCCTAAATAGACAAAACATTATTTTTAAAAATTAGCTGAATACTTGTATTAGTTGCTTCCTTTTGATGTGTTTTAAAACACTGGAGAAATGGGCTGGTAGCTGTTGATATTTACCGTATCTGTTCTAGCGATCATATACAGATAATGTACGTTACCACACTAACCTTTAGCCCATCGAATTTTTTTAAATCTGTTTAAGAAGGTAAAACGATTTGAGCGAGCTTATCATTTTCTAATTTTCTATCACCGGAAATATTGTTTCTTTCAAAAGCTCACAGCCACAATTTCTCAGCGAGCTTACCAGGGACAATATACTTCGCCGCCGCAGCGGTGAGTGAGCTGCCGCGGCTATCCCCGCTCTATCTACATGATACGTATACTCTTCT
Organism: Phytophthora infestans T30-4; assembly: GCF_000142945.1. Lineage (NCBI taxonomy): Eukaryota > Oomycota > Peronosporomycetes > Peronosporales > Peronosporaceae > Phytophthora > Phytophthora infestans. The sequence continues at coordinate 286,279 of NW_003303668.1, read as the reverse complement.
GCTCGTCTGCTCTGCTTGGGGAAGTTTTGGGCCAGTCGAGACCACCACTATTATAGTGACGCCCGCGACGGCTGGCCCATACGGCCTAACGACACATACGAGCGGATTTACCACTGAGGGGGAGATAAAAAAATACTTAAAAAATACTTCTGTTTTATGATACGTCACAAACTAAATGATCTAAATCACCAAACCGTTGGGCTTGAGCACCGTTAATTGGAGTTGCACTTCAAGCGTTGGGTTTCCATTCCACTGTGATGTGATCACGCACTTGGTCAAGCGCTTATAAATGTTTATCCGGGAACAAACCGTTATGGACGAGCTTCGTCCACGTGTTGAGCTCCTAGAAAAAGCAGTTGCTCTCCACGAGCTTGTCGGTGCTGGCGACGTAGTTTGGCCTTAAAACCAATTGAGGGTACATGACGATACGAATGAGGCTTGTAGTCGATGTGATTAAATGAATAGGAATATGAAAGTGGGATTGATTAAGCTACAAGTCCCAGTACCATCTTCGACCACTTACGTGTATGACGAAGATAAACCCTCATATAATTTGTTTCTGTGGACCACATTTTTCATCAACGACATCGCTTGGCAGATGGGTTTCCAGTAACTCCCATTTAAGTACGATAGGGTCATTTTAATAAAACGATCGACTCATTAGATATTAAGCCCTATCCAATGTTTTTAGTTTAGATTGTCGTAGAAACGTAAGCGGTATCTTGGCGTTTGTAAGTAATTGTGAAAAAAATTAGCGGAGAAAACGTCAACATTGGTAAAATGTTGACTCACAAAAGTACTGTTTTATCTTACCCCTCTAGTGGAGTCTGGTGTGCGTCTGTCAGTCCGTCCGAGGGTAGGGTTCTAAAATGTAACGCAAATACGCGCGTTCTACAGCGCAGCGAAGGCGGCGTCGATTGGCTAGAATCGAATTATGTGGTGTACACACTGTATGTGGTCAACACATCGTACTTAAAATGCACCACTCAAATTGTATTTTGCTTTCATTTTCAGCTGCGGTATGCAAGGCCACGCGAAGGGCGCTGCCTGTGCACGCGTTAATTAGCATTAATAGGAGGCGCCGACGTGCACACACATACAATATCGTCGTAGGAGCTGTTGAAATTTTTTGTAGGCCCTGGTGACTTATATTGAGGCCTCAATCGAAACTTTAGTAGCTATTGAATATAGAATGATATTTTAGGCTTCATAGTACTTTTCCAGAAATTAAACTTACAATGCTGTTTTGAGTAGTACTATTATCAAGACAATTCCTATTTTTCCTTGCAGCTATTTGTTGTAGTAGTAGTACACATAATTATAATATCCGCGTTTTATAATAAATAACAATTGTATTACTATTAATAATAATGTGAAAAAAATAAAAAATGACTATTGTGGCTTACACCCCTGCACTCCACACTGCCTCCGGGGAAAAGTATCATCTTACTCTGTATTTTTGCACGTAGTGTGCGACCTTAACATATTGTGTGAACTTTCCAGCAATATATGCTATGTACATCAAACAAAATCGGACAAGCGTTTGTGATTCAGCTGGCGCGGAGGCACGTGACTCAGCAAGAACACGAAACACGAAAGAACACCGACCCACACTATGTAGACGATGGGATAGAAGAGCAACACGCAGCACGGAAGGTCATGGACGATGATAGAAGACTTAGCCGATGCAAACCACAAAGTTGTATGCGTAGCGCGAAAGACGATAGGGCACATATCCATGAAAAGGACAGAAGGACAAGAATATGACGGGAGCGTACGGGCACGGAAAGGAACTTAAATACATAGACACCCCAGCATGCTGAAATGCACGGCTAAGGAAGAGCACGCTACTTCGTAGGCACTGTAGAGCACGTAACGGTAAGAGTGCATGGACAGTAATTCTCTCGTAGCACCACGGTAGAACACGGAGCACAGTCGACCGACCAAACATGAAGCCGCGGAAGACCATTAACAGGAGGCCGTCGAGTATTAAAACACGATACCAGGGTAGAACCGGAGCTCACTGGGGAGCGCGATACTACTGTAGATAACGAAAGCTTGGACGACAGACCAACCGCGACACCAAGAGATAGCACGATAGCATGGACGATGGGACAGCCACTAAAACATGGGAGAACAAGCAGCCACGGGAAATCACCGAGCCACTGAGCACGATAGCACTGTAGAACCTGAGATCGCCGGGCCACTGAGGACGATACTTCATTAAAACACGTTTACCCGAACGGCCGACCAGCCACAAAATCGCGGGGAAACGCTTCTGGAGACCAAGATTGTACACCTCGGAACACGGAACCATCGTAGAACGCGATAACATTGGCAAAACATATATACTATGCAGCCACGATAGCATAGACAGCATAACCACATTGTGATTGCACGATAGCGCGATAACGCGGTAGATGGAGCCACCACAGGGGTGCGCGGCACACAGGTGACAGAAAAGCTCGGAAGATCACTCATTGGCGAGGGTTCCAGAAATGGAACGCTATCGACCATGAATGATTATGGATACAAAGCCTGTGGAATCCACGTAAACCCTTGAGAACACGGAATAACTAGCAGCCACGAAAGGGTGTCGTACTACTAAAAAGCATGAGCCCAAAAGAGAGAGCGCATTAACGGAAAAGGGCAATATCCACGGAGGAACATAGACGCCAACCAGTAGTACGGAGCAACGGACGCGTACGAATTAACGATACCGTACACTGCCACATGAGACTACGAAATGACAGGTGTTTTAAGTACACGACACAACATCGCACGGGGATGGCCGAAGCCTCGGGGTACAAGATCAGACTGAAAGCACACAACACACGAAGTACTTAAAATTGCGGCCACCTTATCTCCAACAAACCATGCCACTCCGCCGCGTAGCGGCGGCGAACGGCTAGTCTTACCCCTCTAGTGGAGTGTGTTGTCTGTCCGTCCGTACGTCCGTCCGCGGCTAGGGTTAATTAATGTAACGCAAATGCGGGCATTCTACTGGCTGCCGAGCGCAGCGAAGGCGGCCTTGATTCGCTAAAATTGCAATATGTGGTGTACATATTATATGTGGTCAACACATCGTACTTAAATGCACCGTTCAAATTTCATTTTGCCCCCATTTTTAACGCTGGAGCGCCACCTCACGCAAAGGGCGCTGCGTGTGTGCGGGTTAATTTGCATTGGTAGGCTTCGCCGACGTGCACACCGGTACTATTATATCGTCGTAGGAGCTGTTTGAAAAAATTGTAGGCCTTGGTGACTTATATTTCGGCTTAAATGAAGTCTTTAGTACTTATTGGTTATAATATGATTTGTTTTAGCTTTGTAGCATTTTTTTTAATAATTTAACTTTCATAGATAATTTTGCTTAGTACTATTCTAAAGCCTCATATTAATGCTTGCAGACGTTTGTAGTAGTACTACACAAAATTAATTTAGTAGCGCTTAGCAAATTAAATGCACTTTATATCTAATACTAATAACCTTAAAGTATTGTATCATATTTGCGTTAGATGAAGATGCACAATTTATTATTAATATTAAATATTTAAAATATGAATATAGTGGCTTCCACCGCACATAACCATGTACACTTCTCCGCCACTAAAAAAAAGAACGTTTTCTTTGTATTCGCGCGTATTTTGCACCCCTAAGAGCATGTGCGCCCTCTCGAACACGATACGTAACATACATGCAGTGCAGTGGGAGCAGTGTTTGTGATTGAATTAGCGTAGAGGCACGTGATTAAACAAGAACACGAAACACGGAGGAACACCGAGTCAGATCATGTACATAACGCGATAGAAGGAACAGCTTGAAATACGGAAAGTCACGGACGAAATAAGAATAGGCCACGAAATTTCATACGAAGCACGAACCAGGGAAGAGCCTGAAAAACACGGAGCCGCACGATCAGATGACAGCGGGTGAGAGCTGAAATAATGAAACGCCAACACGCTGAAAAAGCACGGACCAAGAGAGAGCACGTTCACAGTCACGGTAGACCACGCAGCTGTGCGAGTGCACGGAAAGGAGTTCTCCCACCACAGGTTACCCCGAAGCACGGTCGACGGCCAAACACAAATTCACGGGAGAGCATAAGCGGGAAATCACTGAACATTGGAGTACGATACCAGGACAGCCCACCGACCCACGGCACACGATACTACGGTAGCTAACGATAGCCTGGACGACCGTTCAACGTCAACACCACGCCATAAACGACAGCATAGACGTTGGATTAACCACTAAACCGTGGGAGAACACGCAGCCACGCAAAATCACCGAACCACGGAGCCGGGTACCAGTGTAGAGCCTGAGGTCACCTAGCATCGAGGGACAATAGTGCATTACAACATGATTGCACGGACGACGTGCCAGCCACGAAGTCACAGGGAAACGATTCGGGATACCACGGTTGCACACCGCGGAGCACGATACCATTGTAGAACACGATACGCGGGCAAAGCAGATGCACTACGCGAGCACAATACCGTAGACATCATTGCCATACCGCGATTGCACGATAGCATGGTAACGCGGTCGATGGAACGGGCGACGGAACCACACGACTGCATGGAGGCACCAAACCACGGAATAGCACCCTAGACCGAAGACCATCAAGCCACGGAACACCATACCAGTGTAGAACCTGAGCTTACCGAGCCACGAAGGACAGTAGTACATGAGAACACGATTGCACGGACGGTGGACCAGCCACGAAATAAACGAGGGGGCTCTTAGGGGGGCCACGATTCCACATTGTGTAGTACGATGCCATTGCAAAACACAATAGCACGGGCAACGCAGATGCACTACGCGTGCACAATACCATAGACAGCATAACCACACCTCGATTGCACGATAGCGTGATACCGCGGTCGATGACACTTCATCAGGAGATCACGATACACGGGCGACGGAACATCACGACTGCGTGGAGGCACCAATCCACGGAATAGTACCCTTAGTCTAGAGTACTGGCGATGGGAGGCCAACGGCCGAAATGTACCACGAAGCTGGTGCAACCCACGTAAACGTTTAAGAACAGGGAATAGTTAGTAGTCACGAAAGAGGCCGTACTAAAGAGCATGAACTTAAAAAGGAGGTATAACCACTGAGCGACATGGACCACGCGTCAGCAGTAGCCACGATGTCAGGCAGAACACGGTAGAGCGCGAGCCATTGAACAACATGACATTCAACCTGTCGTACGGGGGAACGGAAGCGTACCAAACCACGATATTATACGGGTCCATATGAGACTACGGAATGGTAAGTGGCTAAGAACACGAAGCCAAGACCTACTGGGGTGAACGACGCCCACAAAGTACGCGACATCAAGAAGCACTTAAATTTGCGGCCACCTCATCTCCAACAAACCATGCCACTCCGCCGCGTAGCGGCGGCGAACGGCTAGTCTTACCCCCCTAGTGGAGTGTGTTGTCCGTCTGTAACGTCCGTAACGGGCTAGGGTTAATAATCCTCACGCTAAAACGCGCGTTCTACTGGCTGCCGAGCGCAGCGAAGGCGGCCTCGATTGGCTAAAATCGCAATATGTGGTGTACACATTGTATGTGGGCTACATATCGTACTTAAATGCAAACGCTCAAATTTCATTTTGCCCCCATTTTCGAAACGGAAGCCGCGGAACGCCACGTTACTCAAGGTACGCTGCGTGTATGCATGTTCGTTAGCATTAGTAGCTAGCAAGACACACATACACAGATAGTCCGAGGTTCCTGGGGCTGCTTAGGGGGTAGCTTATAACTTGCGGGATTTTATCCTGCAAGTAGGTAGCCGTGCTATGGGGATCTAGCTCCAGAGCCCTTTGGGTTCTTGGGGCTTTATCCCACCGCCCACTCTGCGCGAGAGCACATTTGGCACCTGGTCCATTGACCGCAAACCCGACAGCGAACCAGTTGAGCCGGTCGTTAATGGTTATTGATGGGCACGCACATTGCGTGCGTGCAGTTGGTTAGGAGGGGTACCGTAACCGGCCTCTTTTAACCGACAGATGGGATGGGGGCTGTAATAGCCTATCAATAACCAGCCTTTGCAATTAACGGCCGCCTTTTGGCAAAAGGATATCGCACCTCAAGCTTCAGTACTATCCGGGGGCCCAACCCTGAAGATTCGACTGCACAATTTGCAAACTAAACGCCCTCCGGTCCTCACGGCCCGTGACGTGTGCGATCAGTGATCGGAGATAACCTTGATGGCGTGCTTACTGTCCCGGGTAGTACGCTAATCCCACACACTACTC
>NW_003303668.1:265156-278022 GCF_000142945.1 Phytophthora infestans T30-4 | reverse complement strand
GCCATGGACGATGATAGAAGACTTAGCCGATGCAAACCACGAATTTTTATAGGTAGCGTGAAAGATGAAAGAGCACGCAGCCATGAAAAGAACAGAAGGACAAGAATATGACGGGAGCGTACGGGCACGGAAAGGAACTTAAATACATAGACACCCCAGCATGCTGAAATGCACGGCTAAGGAAGAGCACGCTACTTCGAAGGCACTGTAGAGCACGTAACGGTAAGAGTGCATGGACAGTAATTCTCTCGTAGCACCACGGTAGAACACGGAGCACAGTCGACCGACCAAACATGAAGCCGCGGAAGACCATTAACGGGAGGTTGTCGAGTATTGAAACACGATACCAGGGTAGAACCGGAGCTCACTGGTGAGCGCGATACTACTGTAGATAACGAAAGCTTGGACGACAGGCTAACCGCGACACCAAAAGCTAGCACGATAGCATGGACTGTGCCACTAAGCCATGGGAGAACGCAGCCGCCGAGCTAAAGACGGAAATTTACCGAGCCCCGGAGATGGATACCAGTGTTGAACCTGAGCTTACCGAGCCATGTAGGACAGTAGTACATTAGAACTGGATTGCACGGACGGCGGACCAGCCACGATATACACGGGGGGGGGCGCTTCGGGGTGACCACGATTGCACATTGTGGAGCACGATGCCATTGTAAAATACGATAACACAGGCAACGCAGATGCACTACACGAACACAACACCAGCTACAGCAAAACCACACCGCGATTGAACGATAGCGTGATAACGCGGTCGATGGAACCTCACCAGGAGAGCACGATACACGGGCGACGGAACAACACGACTGCATGGAGGCACCAAACCACGAAATAGCACACTTCGGCTAGGGTACCGGTAATGGTAGGCCTACGACCACAGAATACTATGTACCACGAAAGGGGCAGTACTTAACATCATGAACCTAAAAGAGAGAGCACATAGCCACTAAGCAGAGTGGACCACGGGTGAGCAGGGAGGCACGAAGCCAGGGAGAACACGGAAGAGCACGGGCCACTGAAGACCATAACATTCAACCTGTAGTACGGCGTAGCTAAAACATACCAAACCACTATATTATACGGGGCCACATGAGACTACGGAATGGTAAGTGGTTAAGTACACGAAGCCACGGCGTACTGGGGTGAACGTCGCTTACAAAGCACGCGACACCTAGAAGCACTTAAATTTGCGGCCACCGCATCTCCAACAAACCATGCCACTCCGCCGCGTAGCGGCGGCGAACGGCTAGTCTTACCCCCCTAGTGGAGTCTGGTGTGTGTCTGTCAGTCCGTCCGAGGGTAGGGTTCTAAAATGTAACGCAAATACGCGCGTTCTACTGGCTGCCGAGCGCAGCGAAGGCGGCGTCGATTCGCTAAAAAGCTGTCGAGCGCAGCGAAGGCGGTCCCCATTGGCTTAAATCAACATTACGTTTTGTACACACTGTATCTGGACTACACATCGTACTTAAAAGCACCGCTTAAATTTTATTTGCTCTCATTTTCAGCTGCGGTCTGCAAGGCCACGCAAAGGGCGCTGCCTGTGTACGCGTTAGTTAGCATAATTAAAAGGCGCCGATAAGCACACACGTACTATATCGTCGTAGGAGATGCTGACAAAAAGGGTAGGCTTTCGTGACTTATGTTTCGGCCTCAATCAAAACTTTAGTACTTATTGGATATAGAATGATGTTTTAGGCTTCGTAGTACTGTTCTACTAATCTAGCTTACAATATTATCTTGATTAGTACTATTATCAAGGCATTTCATATTTTTACTCGCAGTCATTTGTAGTAGTAGTATAAATAATAACTATATCAGCGTTTAATAATGAATAACAATTGTATTACTATTACTAATAATGTGAAAACTTTGAAATATGACTATTGTGGCTTACGCCACAACCCCTGCACCCCACACTGCCCCCGAGAAAAAGTATCATCTTCCTCTGTATTTGCACACGTAGTGTGCGACCTTAAGATATTATGTGAACTTTCCAGCAATATATGCTATGTACATCAAACAAAATCGGAACAGCGTTTGTGATTCAGCTAGCGCGGAGGCACGTGACTCAGCAAGAACACGAAACACGTAAGAACACCGACCCACACTATGTAGACGATGGGATAGAAGAGCAACACGAAGCACGAAAGATAGAAGCCTTAGCCGATGCAAACCACGAATTGTTTTACGTAGCGTGAAATATGGAAGTGCACGCAGCCATGGAAAGAACAGAAGAACGAGAATATGACGGGAGCGCACGGGCCACGGAAGGGAACTAAATACATAGACACCCCAGCATGCTGGAATGCACGGCTACGGAAGAGCACGCAACTTCGAAGCCACTGTAGAGCACGTAGCGGTAAGAGTGCACGGACAGTAATTCTCCCATAGCACCACGGTACAACACGGAGCACAGTCGACCGACCAAACGTGAAAACGCGATGTACCATAAACGGAAGATCATCCGAGCATTGGAGCCCGATATTAGGGTAGAATCGGAGCTCACCGAGTCCGACAGCACGACACTACGGTAGCTAACGATCTTACGGACGACAGACCAACCGCAACATCGCAAGCTAACACGATAGCATGGACTGTGCCACTAAGCCATAGGGGAGCACAGCCACAGGAGCTATAGACGGGAGATCTTTGAGCCACGGAGCACGATACCAGCGTAGAAGCTCAGCTCCCCAAGCCACGAAGGACAGTAGCACATTAAAACTCGATTGCACGGACGGCAGACCAGCCACGAAAATCACGGGGGTGCTTGGGGTGGCCACGATTGCACACCGTGGAGCACGAAGCCCATGTAGAGCACGATAACACGGGCAACGCAGATGCACTACGCGAGCACAATACCATAAATACCATTACCACACCGCGATTGCTCCATAGCGTCGTAACGCGGTCGATGGAATCTTACCAGGAGAGCGCGATACACGGGCGACGGAACAACACGACTGCGTGGAGGCACCAAACCACGGATTAGGACCCTTCAGGTAGAGTACTTGGATGGGAAACCAACGACCACAAAAGACTATGAACCACGAAACCAGTGCAGCCCCCGTAAACGTTTGAGATCAGGAAATAGTTAGCATCCACGAAAGAGGGTCATACTACTGAAGAGCATGAGCCCAAGAGAGAGGGTCCATAATTACCAAGCATCATGGACCACGAGTGAGCAGGAAACCACGATGCCGGGAAGATCACATAAGATCGCAGGCCATTGAAGAACATGACTACAACCTGTAGTACGGATAACCGAAATGTACCAAATCACGATATTGTACGGGTCCACATGATACTACGGAAAGGCAAGTGGTTAAATACACGATGCCAAGATCTACGGGGTGAACCACGCTCTCAAAACACGCGTCACCAAGAAGCACTAAAGTTGCGGCCACCACATCTACAACAAACCATGCCACTCCGCCGCGTAGCGGCGGCGAACGGCTAGTCTTACCCCTCTAGTGGAGTCTGGTCTGCGTCAGTCCGTCAGTCCGTCCGAGGGTAGGGTTCTAAAATGTAACGCAAATGCGGGCGTTCTACTGGCTGCCGAGCGCAGCGAAGGCGGCCTCGATTCGCTAAAAAGCTGTCGAGCGCAGCGAAGGCGGCCCCCATTGGCTAAAATCGGTATTGTGTTTCTTACACACTATGTGGACTACACATCGTACTCAAAAGCGCCGCTTAAGGTTTCATTTTGCTTTCATTTTCAGCTGCGGTATGCAAGGCCACGCGAAGGGCGCTGCCTGTGCACGCGTTAATTAGCATTAATAGGAGGCGCCGACGTGCACACACATACAATATCGTCGTAGGAGCTGTTGAAATTTTTTGTAGGCCCTGGTGACTTATATTTAGGCCTCAATCGAAACTTTAGTACTTATTAGTTTTAGAATGATGTTTTGGCTTCGTAGTACTTTTCTAAAAAATTAAACTTACAATACTGTTTTGAGTAGTACTATTCTTAAGACATTTCATATTTTAGCTTGCAGTCATTTGTATTAGTAGTACACATAATAATTATTTCAGCGTTTAATAATAAATAGCAATTGTATTACTATTAATAATGTGAAAACTTTAAAATATGACTATTGTGGCTTACACCCTTGCACCCCACACTGCCTCCGGGAAAAAGTGTCATGTTCTTTTATACTTGCGCGTGCAGTGTGCGACCTTAATATATTGCGCAAGCTTTCCAACAATATATGTTGCGTACATCAAACAAAATGGGAACAGCGTTTGTGATTAAGTTAGCGCGGAGGCACGTGACTAAGCAAGAACACGAAAGCGAAGTAACACCGACCCACACTATGTACACGATGGGATAGAAGAGCAACATGAAGCACGGGAGGATGGACGATGACAGAAGACTTAGCTGATGCAAACCACAAAGTTGTATGCGTAGCGCGAAAGACGGAAGAGCACACAGCCATGAAAAGGACAGAAGGACAAGAATATGACGGGAGCGTACGGGCCACGGAAAGGAACTAATTATATAGATACCCCAGCATGCTGAAAAGAACGACTACGGAAGAGCACGCACGTTCAAGACCACAGTAGAGCACGTAGCGGTAAGAGTGCACGGAAACGTATTCTCCAATAGCGCCACGGTGGAGCACGGTTCACATGGGTGGACTAAACACGTGGCCACGAGACACAAAGGGGAAATCAGAGCACGATACAAGGGTAGAACCGGAACTCACCAGGCCACGGAGCGCGATACCACAGAAGAACACGATAGCACAGACACCATACCAGCCACGAAATCACGAAGAACACGATAACGTGGACGGTGATCCAGCCACTAAAACATGGGCGAACGCAGCCACGGGAGCTATATATATAGACTGGGGATCACTGAACCACGGAACACGATACCGGTGTAGAGCTTAAGATCACTGAGCCACGGAAAACGATTGTACCATTGCACGGACGGCAGATCAGGCATGGTAGCACGAGGGAGCGACCCCCGATTGCAGACTACAAAGCACTATACCATTGTAGAACACAATAACACGGGCACCGCATATAAACTACGCGAGCACAAATGCATAGACAACACACCTTTCCAGGTCGGCTCTTGCTCTGCACCTCCTTCCAGCCGCGCGGCAGGTCCCACACCGCGAGTGCACGATAGCGCGATAACGCGGTCCATGGAGCCACACGAGGAAAACACGTTAAACGGGAGACGGAACAACAAGACTGCATGGAGGTACCATCCCACGGAATCGGCCACGAATGACTATGTATCATGAAACCGGTGCCGCCCACGTAAACGTTTGAGAGCAAGGAATAGTTAGTAGCCACTAAAGGGACCGTACTCAGGAGAGTGACCCCAAAAGAGATAGCGCGTAACCACTAAGCAGCGTCTGCCATGGGTGAGCAATGAACCTCGAAGCCAGGAAGATCACGGAAGAGCGCCGACCATTGAAGAACATGACATCCAACATGTAGTACGGGGTACCAAACCACGATATTATACGGGTCCACATGAGACTACGGAATGGTAAGTGGTTATATACACGAAGCCAAAACCTACTGAGGTGAACGAGGCTAACAAAGTACGCGACACCAAGAAGCACTTAAATTTGAGGCTACCGTATCTCCAACAAACCATGCCACTCCACCGCGTAGCGGCGGCGAACGGCTAGTCTTACCCCCCTACTGGAGTCTGGTGTCTGTCTGTCAGTCCGTCCGTAACGGGCTAGGGTTAATTAATGTAACGCAAATGCGGGCATTCTACTGGCTGCCGAGCGCAGCGAAGGCGGCTCCAATTGGCTAAAATCGCATTATGTGGTGTACATATTATATGTGGTATACACATCGTACTTAAAATGCACCGTTTTTTGCCCCCATTTTCAAAACGGAAGCCGCGGAACGCCACGTTACTCAAGGTACGCTGCGTGTATGCATGTTAGTTTGCATTAGTAGCTAGCAAGACACACATACACAGATAGTCCGAGGTTCCTGGGGCTGCTTAGGGGGTAGCTTATAACTTGCGGGATTCTATCCTGCAAGTAGGTAGCCGTGCTAAGGGGATTTAGTTCTAGAACCCTCTGGGTTCTTGGGGCTTCATCCCACCGCCCACTCTGCGCGAGAGCACATTTGGCACCTGGTCCATTGACCGCAAACCCGACAGCGAACCAGTTGAGCCGGTCGTTAATGGTTATTAATGGGCACGCACATTGCGTGCGTGCAGTTGGTCAGGAGGGGTACCGTAACTGGCCTCTTTTAACCGACAGATGGGATGGGGGCTGTAATAGCCTATCAATAACCAGCCTTTGCAATTAACGGCCGCCTTTTGGCAAAAGGATATCGCACCTCAAGCTACAGTACTATCCGGGGGCCCAACCCTGAAGATTCGACTGCACAATTTGCAAACTAAAACCGCTCCGGGCCTCACGGCCCGTGACTGTGGGATAAGTGATCGGAGATAACCTTGATGGGGGCAAGCAATCCCAGGTAGTACGCGTATTCCAACACACTACTCGATGAAAAACTACTGCTACGTGCGGTGTACTTAGACATTGTCTAACGCGTCACGTTTTCGTGTTCGCAGAACTATGGCTCGGAGTAAGCGAAAGAGGACGCGCCAGGAACTCGAGGAGGCCCAGCGCGAGAACGAACGCATTAACGCGACACCCATTCAAGAGGAAAAGGATGCGCGAAAACGACGTCAGACCAAGCGCAGAAAGAAACGATACGACTTGAACAAAGAGCTGAAGGCCCTCAGCGTACACCAAGACGAGCCAGACGTCACAGAAGCGACGGAAGTTCCGGCTCATCGTATTGAAGATCAGGAGGAGAAGACGGAAGAGTCCGATCCTTCGGTACATCAGCGCCGTTTTGCAGCTCAGATGGAGGCAGCGTATCAAGCGGGAGCCGCTGAGGTGGCTTCATTTGCAATACCTCCAGCTCCTGTTCAAGAAGCGATTCCGGTGTCAGCAGCGCAACGAGCTCGCGAAAGACGAGCTAGCAGGACATTGTCTCAGAAAGATCGCGACCGTACCAGTGATGCGCAGAGAGCTCGCACGAGACGAGCTAATATGTCACTCTCTCAGCAGGATCGTGCCCGGAAGAAAGACGCTGAGCGCAAGCGCGCCCGTAGAGCTCGGATGCGCGGGGAGGAGCTTCAGGAGCACCGATATCAGAACAGGCAGCACCAAACGGCACACAGAGTGGGGATGAGTGAGCAAGAACGGGATACTGAACGCGAGCTAGACCGCCAGCTACATGCGAATCGGCGAGGACACCTCTCGGAGGAACAACGAGATGCTGAACGTGAGCTAGACCGACTACGGCAATTTAATCGGAGAGCAGGGCAGACAGCAGAAGAGCGCCAGCAGGAACTCGAGCGGGTGCGCACTCGACGCCAGTGCGTTCGACATGGCCACGCTCTTATTTCCCTCGAAGACTTCGATGCGTCCATGATAACGGGTGACGACGTGGTGAGCGGCCGGCACAAGCTTCCGACAACAACGGTTTGTCCGATCTGCAATGCTTGGAAGTGGCCTGGGGAGTCTGCGATATCATGCTGTCTGGCAGGCAGGGTAAAGCTGCCTCCACTGCACCCCGCGCCACCAAAACTGCTTCAGCTGTACGGAGATCCCGAGTTCCGCCGTCAAATTCGTGCCTACAATCAAGCCTTCGCATTTACGTCGATTGGTGCTTCGTGCTCAAACCGATCGTTTCAAAATGTGCATCAAGACGAGAGCGTTGCGGGTACACACGGGGTGTACACATATCGCATTCAAGGGGCTATGGGGCACTACCTAGGATCTCTCCTCCCCCACATAGACCGTCGGACAGGCGCGCGAGTAGCACCCAAGTTTGCGCAGATCTACATTGTGGATCCAGACATGCAACGCCGCGCGGAGCGACGTCTTGGTATATTCGCGGATCTGGATCGTGTTGCACTACTAGACATCGAGAAAATGATGGCAGAGCACAACCCATTAGCGCAACGGTTCCTCCACTTTGGGCAGCAAGTGCGTCAACACAACACGGAGACTCCAGTAGATTTGGTCTTCCGTCTGCATGATAACTCCTCGCGACCGAGGACGCATAACCGCCCCACTGTGTCTGAAGTGGCTGCGACTCTCATTGAGGATGGCAACCTGGCTCAGCCTCGGGATCTACTGCTCTTTACACGCGATCAAAGGCTGCTACGTTTGTATGAGACTCACGCCGATTACGATCCACTCCAATACCCGCTTCTCCTTCCATATGGAGAGAAGGGCTGGACCTACACAGACGAGTTCGCGAATGGTGCTGAGTATCGAAACAAGAAGGCGATGTCGCTTCGTGAACACGTCGCGTTCTGCCTTCATCAGAAAGTGGATGACCAGTCCGCTCTCCACCAAGGCGGGCGTCTATTTCAACAGTGGTGTGTAGATCAGCGTGCAAAATGTGAGCAAGAACAGCTTCGCTGGGTGGCCGACAATCAGAAAACACTTCGCGCCGATCAATACAGGGGTGTTCAAGACGCTTTGCTCAACGAAGATACTTTGGCTCTGGCGGAAGGAGAAGTGCTGCTGTCGGAATACGACCGGGTCCAGAACAGATTAATGCACCCGGACCAGGACGGAGGCAACAGAGGACGACCTACCCACTTTCTTAATCAGGTTGGCAAGCGTATCATACTACCGGCTTCGCACCTGGGTAGCCCGCGGTCCATGTACAAGTCGTATCAAGATTCGATGGCAATTGTTCGGGAGTATGGACGGCCCGACGTCTTCTTGACGGAAACGTGCAACCCTAAGTGGGACGAGATTCTTGAAGCGATACCTTCCGATATCCAGACAGCTCAAGATCGACCAGACATCGTGGCTCGCGTGTGGCAGCAGAAACTGCAAGCGACGCTTGACGATTTAAACCAAGGCGTCCTGGGGCGAGTGCGCGCTCGGATTTACGTTGTCGAGTTTCAAAAACGAGGGCTCCCCCACGCTCACGTATTGATTATTCTGGCTGACGAAGACAAACCTCGAACGCGCGAGATCGTAGACAAGATGGTATGCGCTGAGATCCCAGATAAGGATACAAACCCTCAGCTGTATAAGACGGTCATGTCATGCATGCTCCATGGTCCATGTGGGCCTGCAAACCCTTCCTGCGCGTGTATGAAGGACGGCAAGTGCACCAAAGGATATCCGAAGCCCTTAGCAGAAGTTACACAAGCCAATGCCAACGGATATCCAGTGTACAGACGACGTCGACGGCAAGAAGGTGTTCTAAAGTTCAAAGGCAGAGAATACGACAATGCTACGATCAACCAGTGGGTTGTACCGTACAACCCGTACTTATCCCAGAAGTACAACTGCCACATCAATGTGGAAGTGTGCACGGATATTACTGCGGTTAAATACCTGTACAAGTATGTGTACAAAGGACCCGACATGGCTATACTCACTGTGGAAGAAGTCCGAGAAGGGCAGCAGAGTGCGCGTCGAGAACCAAATGAGATTCTACGTTTCTTGAGCGCCCGGTACATTTCTCCGGTGGAAGCTTGCATGCGCCTGCTCGATTTCACGATTCAGGGAAAAACCCATGCGGTTACTCAGCTAACGGTTCATCTCGAGTCAGGCCAGACGATTTGCTTTCGCGAGACGGAAAACCCGGAGGCAGTTTTGGAACGTGGTAGTCACACGATGCTGACCAGATTCTTTGAGTTGTGTGCGAGCGAAGTGCCCGAGAATCATATTGCCAAGACGATGTTGTATCAGGATATCCCCAAAGAGTTCTGCTGGAAAGCGCCGGAGAAAGGGCAACCGAAAAGGTGGGTTCGCCGGAAACAGTATCAAGCAGCTGTTGGTCGCATGATTCACGTGTCTCCTCGAGATATGGAGCGGTTCTACCTTCGGCTACTGCTCTGTCAGCGTAGAGGTCCAACGTCGTTTGAAGACTTGAGAACGGTTAACGGAATTGTCTGCCCAACATTCCAAATTGCGGCGCGGGAGGCTGGCTACTTGGAGAATGACAACGAGTGGGTTTCGTGTTTGACGGAAGCGGCTGAGTTCCAAATGCCGTATCAACTACGCCAGCTCTTCGTCACCATTCTGGTGTATTCAGCTCCAGCAAATGTTGGTGTTCTATGGGATCGGTTTTTCGCGGATCTTTCCCAAGACTTCGCACGCAAACATCAGGCTTTGATGAACCCCTTCAAGTCGGCGTTGGTCGAATTTGAAACGCTGATGAGCATTCAAGAACTACTTCAACCGAGTGGGTATGCGGTAGCTGACTTCGACGAGCTTCCTCAGTTGGGGTCGTTCCCAACATTGATTCGTGAAGCGCTTCGCCAAAACGGATTACTTCGACGTGAGCTCACTGGATACGATGCGTCAGCTTTGGAGGCGATTGTACACACAGAAGATCAGCTAAACGAAAGTCAGCGGGTGGTTTACGACCAGATTATTGAAGCGGTTGAATGCCCGGAGGAAGGCAACAAGTTATTTTTTGTTGATGGCCCGGGTGGTACTGGAAAATCTACACTGCTTCGAAACATACTGGCCAAAGTCAGACTCTCGGGGAAAATCGCCATCGCTGTGGCGTCTAGCGGTATTGCCTCGCTCTTGCTCATGGGTGGTAGGACAGCTCATTCTACATTCAAGATCCCTTTGAAATTGAACGAGAGCTCGACGTGCGGTATCAGGAAGAACTCCCATATTCAGGAGTTGATTAAGCATGCAAGTTTAATTATTTGGGACGAAGCACCTATGGCCCATCGCCACGCATTCGAGGCAGTAGACCGAACACTGCGGGACATACTTGACAACGATACCGAGCCTTTTGGGGGGAAAGTGTTTGTACTTTCGGGAGATTTCCGCCAGATTCTCCCGGTCGTTAAGAATGGAACACCCGTCGAGACAATTGACGCTTGCCTCAAGTCGTCTAGGCTGTGGCCCCAATTCCAGACGTTCCGTCTTACGGAAAACATGCGAGTGCGCACAGCTGATACTGCAGACACTGCTGAGGAAATGGCTGCGTTCTCCGAGTTCCTGCTGCAAGTCGGGGAGGGAAGGCATGATGTAAACCCTTCCCTAGGAAACGATTACATGAAGATCCCGCGCGATATGCTGATTGAGAATCCACCTGTGCCTGAGGATGAGGACCAGGAAATTCGTCCGGGCGTTATTCCAAGAGGCATGGATCGGATCATCGACGAGATGTATGGCGAGATTAATAACCCCGAGGTTGCTACCGACGAGTATTTCGCTAACCGAACGATCCTCACGACCACGAACGCAATCGTGCACCGCATCAATGAAGCGGTGACCGATCGATTAACTGGACAGGCGCGGGAATACATGTCTTCCGATTCTGTACAAGACGACGGTGATGGCAATTTTTTCGAGCAGGAGGTACTCCACTCGATGAATATCAGTGGAATGCCGCCCCACAAGCTGACCCTCAAGGTAGGAATGCCTATCATGATGATGCGGAACCTGAATCCAGATCTAGGGCTGTGCAACGGAACACGGCTTCGAATTGTGGCCCTCAAGCCACATGTCATCCACGCCACAATCATGACCGGTGAGCGACAAGGGCAACATGTGTTGATTCCCCGCATTGTTTTCATCAGTGACGGAGACATTCGGAGCTTTCCGTTTCATTTGAGACGCAAGCAGTTTCCTGTCCAACCGGCCTTTGCGATGACGATTAACAAGGCGCAAGGACAAACGGTGCAGTACTTGGGGCTGTATCTTGCTACGCCTTGCTTCTCCCACGGGCAGCTGTACGTTGCGATGTCGCGAGTTACTTCAAGATCAAGATTCAAGGCGCTGGTCGAGTACCCAAAGCTGGAGGAGGAGGATGGGGTCTACGCCCAGAATATTGTCTACAGACAGATCTTTGGTTCGGAGTAGGAATGTTCAACTTCAAATGCATTTAATACATAACGTTTACATAAAACATGTTTAAGCGCAGCGAAGGCGTGAGCCCATTTCCCCCGGGACTACAGCCTGCCACCTCCGCCGCGTAGCGGCGGCGAACGGCTAGTCTTACCCCCCTAGTGGAGTCTGGTGTCTGTCCGTCCGTCAGTCCGTCCGTAACGGGCTAGGGTTAATTAATGTAACGCAAATGCGGGCGTTCTACTGGCTGTCGAGCGCAGCGAAGGCGGCCTCGATTCGCTAAAATTGCAAAATGTGGTGTACATATTATATGTGGTCTACACATCGTACTTAAATGCACCGTCTCATTTTCAGCTGCGGTTCGCCACCTCATGCGAAGGGCGCTGCCTGTGTGCGCGTTAGTTAGCATTAGTATAAGGCGCCGATAAGCACACGCGTACTATATCGTCGTAGGAGCTGTTGAAAAAAATTGTAGGATTTGGTGACTCATATTTCGGCCTCAATCGAAACTTTAGTACTTATAGGATATATAATGATATTTAGGCTTCGTAGTACTTTTAAATAATAAAACTTACAAAACTTTTAAGTAATACTATGTTTTGAATATTTTATATTTTTCTTGCAGACGTTTATAGCAGTACTACAAAAAATTAATTAGTTGCGCAAGAAAAAAACGCATGTTATTACTAATACTAATCAATTTAAACCAAAGTAACGGTATTATATTTGCGTTAGATAAAGATGCACAATTTATTACTAATATTAAATATTCGAACACTTTTAAAATGTGAATATAGTGGCTTCCCACCATCCCACCCCACATAACCATGTACACCACTCCGCCGCCGATAAAAAGGATCGTATTCCTTTGTATTCGCGCGCGTAGTGTACGACCTTAAGAGATTGTGCGCACTTTTCACCACGATATGTAGCATACATCAAACAAAATAAAAACAGCGTTTGCGATTGAATTAGCGCGGAGGCAAGTGGACAAGAACACGAAAC
>NW_003303668.1:257486-264970 GCF_000142945.1 Phytophthora infestans T30-4 | reverse complement strand
GTGCGCACAGCTGATACTGCAGACACTGCTGAGGAAATGGCTGCGTTCTCCGAGTTTCTGCTGCAAGTCGGGGAGGGAAGGCATGATGTAAACCCTTCCCTAGGAAACGATTACATGAAGATCCCGCGCGATATGCTGATTGAGAATCCACCTGTGCCTGACGATGAGGACCAGGAAATTCGTCCGGGCGTTATTCCAAGAGGCATGGATCGGATCATCGACGAGATGTATGGCGAGATTAATAACCCCGAGGTTGCTACCGACGAGTATTTCGCTAACCGAACGATCCTCACGACCACGAACGCAATCGTGCACCGCATCAATGAAGCGGTGACCGATCGATTAACTGGACAGGCGCGGGAATACATGTCTTCCGATTCTGTACAAGACGACGGTGATGGCAATTTCTTCGAGCAGGAGGTACTCCACTCGATGAATATCAGTGGAATGCCGCCCCACAAGCTGACCCTCAAGGTAGGAATGCCTATCATGATGATGCGGAACCTGAATCCAGATCTAGGGCTGTGCAACGGAATACGGCTTCGAATTGTGGCCCTCAAGCCACATGTCATCCACGCCACAATCATGACCGGTGAGCGACAAGGGCAACATGTGTTGATTCCCCGCATTGTTTTCATCAGTGACGGAGACATTCGGAGCTTTCCGTTTCATTTGAGACGCAAGCAGTTTCCTGTCCAACCGGCCTTTGCGATGACGATTAACAAGGCGCAAGGACAAACGGTGCAGTACTTGGGGCTGTATCTTGCTACGCCTTGCTTCTCCCACGGGCAGCTGTACGTTGCGATGTCGCGAGTTACTTCAAGATCAAGATTCAAGGCGCTGGTCGAGTACCCAAAGCTTGAGGAGGAGGATGGGGTCTACGCCCAGAATATTGTCTACAGACAGATCTTTGGTTCGGAGTAGGAATGTTCAACTTCAAATGCATTTAATACATAACGTTTACATAAAACATGTTTAAGCGCAGCGAAGGCGTGAGCCCATTTCCCCTGGGACTACAGCCTGCCACCTCCGCCGCGTAGCGGCGGCGAGCGGCTAGTCTTACCCCCCTAGTGGAGTGTGTTGTCCGTCCGTCTGTCAGTCCGTCCGAGGGTAGGGTTCTAAAATGTAACGCAAATACTGGCTGCCGAGCGCAGCGAAGGCGGTCTCAATTGGCTAAAATTGCTATATGTGGTGTACATATTATATGTGGTCTACACATCGTACTTAAAATGCACAGTTCAAATTTCATTTTGCCCCCATTTTCAAAACGGAAGCCGCGGAACGCCACGTTACTCAAGGTACGCTGCGTGTATGCATGTTAGTTTGCATTAGTAGCTAGCAAGACACACATACACAGATAGTCCGAGGTTCTTGGGGCTGCTTAGGGGGTAGCTTATAACTTGCGGGATTTTATCCTGCAAGTAGGTAGCCGTGCTATGGGGATTTAGTTCCAGAGCCCTCTGGGTTCTTGGGGCTTTATCCCACCGCCCACTCTGCGCGAGAGCACATTTGGCACCTGGTCCATTGACCGCAAACCCGACAGCGAACCAGTTGAGCCGGTCGTTAATGGTTATTGATGGGCACGCACATTGCGTGCGTGCAGTTGGTCAGGAGGGGTACCGTAACTGGCCTCTTTTAACCGACAGATGGGATGGGGGCTGTAATAGCCTATCAATAACCAGCCTTTGCAATTAACGGCCGCCTTTTGGCAAAAGGATATCGCACCTCAAGCTACAGTACTATCCGGGGGCCCAACCCTGAAGATTCGACTGCACAATTTGCAAACTAAAACCGCTCCGGGCCTCACGGCCCGTGACTGTGGGATAAGTGATCGGAGATAACCTTGATGGGGGCAAGCAATCCCGGGTAGTACGCGTATTCCAACACACTACTCGATGAAAAACTACTGCTACGTGCGGTGTACTTAGACATTGTCTAACGCGTCACGTTTTCGTGTTCGCAGAACTATGGCTCGGAGTAAGCGAAAGAGGACGCGCGAGGAACTCGAGGAGGCCCAGCGCGAGAACGAACGCATTAACGCGACACCCATTCAAGAGGAAAAGGATGCGCGAAAACTACGTCAGACCAAGCGCAGAAAGAAACGATACGACTTGAACAAAGAGCTGAAGGCCCTCAGCGTACACCAAGACGAGCCAGACGTCACAGAAGCGACGGAAGTTCCGGCTCATCGTATTGAAGATCAGGAGGAGAAGACGGAAGAGTCCGATCCTTCGGTACATCAGCGCCGTTTTGCAGCTCAGATGGAGGCAGCGTATCAAGCGGGAGCCGCTGAGGTGGCTTCATTTGCAATACCTCCAGCTCCTGTTCAAGAAGCGATTCCGGTGTCAGCAGCGCAACGAGCTCGCGAAAGACGAGCTAGCAGGACATTGTCTCAGAAAGATCGCGACCGTACCAGTGATGCGCAGAGAGCTCGCACGAGACGAGCTAATATGTCACTCTCTCAGCAGGATCGTGCCCGGAAGAAAGACGCTGAGCGCAAGCGCGCCCGTAGAGCTCGGATGCGCGGGGAGGAGCTTCAGGAGCACCGATATCAGAACAGGCAGCACCAAACGGCACACAGAGTGGGGATGAGTGAGAAAGAACGGGATACTGAACGCGAGCTAGACCGCCAGCTACATGCGAATCGGCGAGGACACCTCTCGGAGGAACAACGAGATGCTGAACGTGAGCTAGACCGACTACGGCAATTTAATCGGAGAGCAGGGCAGACAGCAGAAGAGCGCCAGCAGGAACTCGAGAGGGTGCGCACTCGACGCCAGTGCGTTCGACATGGCCACGCTCTTATTTCCCTCGAAGACTTCGATGCGTCCATGATAACGGGTGACGACGTGGTGAGCGGCCGGCACAAGCTTCCGACAACAACGGCTTGTCCGATCTGCAATGCTTGGAAGTGGCCTGGGGAGTCTGCGATATCATGCTGTCTCGCAGGCAGGGTAAATCTGCCTCCACTGCACCCCGCGCCACCAAAACTGCTTCAGCTGTACGGAGATCCCGAGTTCCGCCGTCAAATTCGTGCCTACAATCAAGCCTTCGCATTTACGTCGATTGGTGCTTCGTGCTCAAACCGATCGTTTCAAAATGTGCATCAAGACGAGAGCGTTGCGGGTACACACGGGGTGTACACATATCGCATTCAAGGGGCTATGGGGCACTACCTAGGATCTCTCCTCCCCCACATAGACCGTCGGACAGGCGCGCGAGTAGCACCCAAGTTTGCGCAGATCTACATTGTGGATCCAGACATGCAACGCCGCGCGGAGCGACGTCTTGGTATATTCGCGGATCTGGATCGTGTTGCACTACTAGACATCGAGAAAATGATGGCAGAGCACAACCCATTAGCGCAACGGTTCCTCCACTTTGGGCAGCAAGTGCGCCAACACAACACGGAGACTCCAGTAGATTTGGTCTTCCGTCTGCATGATAACTCCTCGCGACCGAGGCCACATAACCGCCCCACTGTGTCTGAAGTGGCTGCGACTCTCATTGAGGATGGCAACCTGGCTCAGCCTCGGGATCTACTGCTCTTTACACGCGATCAAAGGCTGCTACGTTTGTATGAGACTCACGCCGATTACGATCCACTCCAATACCCGCTTCTCCTTCCATATGGAGAGAAGGGCTGGACCTACACAGACGAGTTCGCGAATGGTGCTGAGTATCGAAACAAGAAGGCGATGTCGCTTCGTGAACACGTCGCGTTCCGCCTTCATCAGAAAGTGGATGACCAGTCCGCTCTCCACCAAGGCGGGCGTCTATTTCAACAGTGGTGTGTAGATCAGCGTGCAAAATGTGAGCAAGAACAGCTTCGCTGGGTGGCCGACAATCAGAAAACACTACGCGCCGATCAATACAGGGGTGTTCAAGACGCTTTGCTCAACGAAGATACTTTGGCTCTGGCGGAAGGAGAAGTACTGCTGTCGGAATATGACCGGGCCCAGAACAGATTGGTGCACCCGGACCAGGACGGAGGCAACAGAGGACGACCTACCCACTTTCTTAATCAGGTTGGCAAGCGTATCATACTACCGGCTTCGCACCTGGGTAGCCCGCGGTCCATGTACAAGTCGTATCAAGATTCGATGGCAATTGTTCGGGAGTATGGACGGCCCGACGTCTTCTTGACGGAAACGTGCAACCCTAAGTGGGACGAGATTCTTGAAGCGATACCTTCCGATATCCAGACAGCTCAAGATCGACCAGACATCGTGGCTCGCGTGTGGCAGCAGAAACTGCAAGCGACGCTTGACGATTTAAACCAAGGCGTCCTGGGGCGAGTGCGCGCGCGGATTTACGTTGTCGAGTTTCAAAAACGAGGGCTCCCCCACGCTCACGTTCTGATTATTTTGGCTGACGAAGACAAACCTCGAACCCGCGAGATCGTAGACAAGATGGTATGCGCTGAGATCCCAGATAAGGATACAAACCCTCAGCTGTATGAGACGGTCATGGCATGCATGCTCCATGGTCCATGTGGGCCTGCAAACCCTTCCTGCGCGTGTATGAAGGACGGCAAGTGCACCAAAGGATATCCGAAGCCCTTAGCAGAAGTTACACAAGCCAATGCCAACGGATATCCAGTGTACAGACGACGTCGACGGCAAGAAGGTGTTCTAAAGTTCAAAGGCAGAGAATACGACAATGCTACGATCAACCAGTGGGTTGTACCATACAACCCGTACTTATCCCAGAAGTACAACTGCCACATCAATGTGGAAGTGTGCACGGATATAACTGCGGTTAAATACCTGTACAAGTATGTGTACAAAGGACCCGACATGGCTATACTCACTGTGGAAGAAGTCCGAGGAGGGCAGCAGAGTGCGCGTCGAGAACCAAATGAGATTCTACGTTTCTTGAGTGCCCGTTACATTTCTCCGGTGGAAGCTTGCATGCGCCTCCTCGATTTCACGATTCAGGGAAAAACCCATGCGGTTACTCAGCTAACGGTTCATCTCGAGTCAGGCCAGACGATTTGCTTTCGCGAAACGGAAAACCCGGAGGCGGTTTTGGAACGTGGTAGTCACACGATGCTGACCAGATTCTTTGAGTTGTGTACGAGTGTCGTGCCCGAGAATCATATTGCCAGGACGATGTTGTATCAGGACATCCCTAAAGAGTTCTGCTGGAAAGCGCCGGAGAAAGGGCAACCGAAAAGGTGGGTTCGCCGGAAACAGTATCAAGCTGCCGTTGGTCGCATGATTCACGTGTCTCCTC
The DNA here is from genome assembly GCF_000142945.1 of Phytophthora infestans T30-4. Taxonomy (NCBI): domain Eukaryota; phylum Oomycota; class Peronosporomycetes; order Peronosporales; family Peronosporaceae; genus Phytophthora; species Phytophthora infestans. Next base: position 259,732 of record NW_003303668.1, on the reverse strand, counting down.
GAGATATGGAGCGGTTCTATCTTCGGCTACTGCTCTGTCAGCGTAGAGGCCCAACGTCGTTTGAAGACTTAAGAACGGTTAACGGGATTGTCTGCCCAACATTCCAAATTGCGGCGCGGGAGGCTGGCTACTTGGAGAATGATAACGAGTGGGTTTCGTGTTTGAGGGAAGCGGCTGACTTCCAAATGCCGTATCAACTACGCCAGCTCTTCGTCACCATTCTGGTGTATTCAGCTCCAGCAAATGTTGGTGCTCTATGGGATCGGTTCTTCGCGGATCTTTCCCAAGACTTCGCACGCAAACATCAGGCTTTGATGGACCCCTTCAAGTCGGCGTTGATCGAATTTGAAACGCTGATGAGCATTCAAGAACTACTTCAAGCGAGTGGGTATGCGGTAGCTGACTTCGACGAACTTCCTCAGTTGGGGTCGTTCCCAACATTGATTCGTGAAGCGCTTCGACAGAATGGATTACTACGACGTGAGCTCACTGGATACGACGCGTCAGCTTTGGAGGCGATTGTAAACACAGAAGATCAGCTAAACGAAAGTCAGCGGGTGGTTTACGACCAGATTATTGAAGCGGTTCAATGCCCGGAGGAAGGCAAGAAACTATTTTTTGTCGATGGCCCGGGTGGTACTGGAAAATCTACACTGCTTCGAAACATACTGGCCAAAGTCAGACTCTCGGGGAAAATCGCCATCGCTGTGGCGTCTAGCGGTATTGCCTCGCTCTTGCTCATGGGTGGTAGGACAGCTCATTCTACATTCAAGATCTCTTTGAAATTGAACGAGAGCTCGACGTGCGGTATCAGGAAGAACTCCCATATTCAGGAGTTGATCAAGCATGCAAGTTTGATTATTTGGAACGAAGCACATATGGCCCATCGCCACGCATTCGAGGCAGTAGACAGAACACTGCAGGACATACTTGACAACGATACCGAGCCTTTTGGTGGGAAAGTGTTTGTACTTTCGGGGGATTTTCGCCAGATTCTCCCCGTCGTAAAGAATGGTCCGTCGAGACAATTGACGCTTGCCTCAAGTCGTCTAGACTGTGGCCCCAATTCCAGACGTTCCGTCTTACGGAAAACATGCGAGTGCGCACAGCTGATACTGCAGACACTGCTGAGGAAATGGCTGCGTTCTCCGAGTTCCTGCTGCAAGTCGGGGAGGGAAGGCATGATGTAAACCCTTCCCTAGGAAACGATTACATGAAGATCCCGCGCGATATGCTGATTGAGAATCCACCTGTGCCTGAGGATGAGGACCAGGAAATTCGTCCGGGCGTTATTCCAAGAGGCATGGATCGGATCATCGACGAGATGTATGGCGAGATTAATAACCCCGAGGTTGCTACCGACGAGTATTTCGCTAACCGAACGATCCTCACGACCACGAACGCAATCGTGCACCGCATCAATGAAGCGGTGACCGATCGATTAAATGGACAGGCGCGGGAATACATGTCTTCCGACTCTGTACAAGACGACGGTGATGGCAATTTCTTCGAGCAGGAGGTACTCCACTCGATGAATATCAGTGGAATGCCGCCCCACAAGCTGACCCTCAAGGTAGGAATGCCTATCATGATGATGCGGAACCTGAATCCAGATCTAGGGCTGTGCAACGGAACACGGCTTCGAATTGTGGCCCTCAAGCCACATGTCATCCACGCCACAATCATGACCGGTGAGCGACAAGGGCAACATGTGTTGATTCCCCGCATTGTTTTCATCAGTGACGGAGACATTCGGAGCTTTCCGTTTCATTTGAGACGCAAGCAGTTTCCTGTCCAACCGGCCTTTGCGATGACGATTAACAAGGCGCAAGGACAAACGGTGCAGTACTTGGGGCTGTATCTTGCTACGCCTTGCTTCTCCCACGGGCAGCTGTACGTTGCGATGTCGCGAGTTACTTCAAGATCAAGATTCAAGGCGCTGGTCGAGTACCCAAAGCTTGAGGAGGAGGATGGGGTCTACGCCCAGAATATTGTCTACAGACAGATCTTTGGTTCGGAGTAGGAATGTTCAATTTCAAATGCATTTAATACATAACGTTTACATAAAACATGTTTAAGCGCAGCGAAGGCGTGAGCCCATTTCCCCTGGGACTACAGCCTGCCACCTCCGCCGCGTAGCGGCGGCGAACGGCTAGTCTTACCCCTCTAGTGGAGTGTGTTGTCCGTCTGTAACGTCCGTAACGGGACTAGGGTTAATAAAACTCACGCTAATGCGGGCGCTCTAT
>NW_003303668.1:255820-257049 GCF_000142945.1 Phytophthora infestans T30-4 | reverse complement strand
AAGAAAAAACGCATGTTATTACTAATACGAATCAATTTAAACCAAAGTACCGGTATTATATTTGCGTTAGATAAAGATGCACAATTTATTACTAATATTAAATATTCGAACACTTTTAAAATGTGAATATAGTGGCTTCCCACCATCCCACCCCACATAACCATGTACACCACTCCGCCGCCGATAAAAAAGGATCGTATTCCTTTGTATTCGCGCGCGTAGTGTACGACCTTAAGAGATTGTGCGCACTTTTCACCACGATATGTAGCATACATCAAACAAAATAAAAACAGCGTTTGCGATTGAATTAGCGCGGAGGCAAGTGGATAAACAAAGGCACAGAATAACAGAGGAACACCGGCGCACACTATGTACACGATGAGGTAGAGGGAAGAACACGAAGCACAGAAGGCCACGGACGTTGAAAAAGGAATAAATTAATGAAGGCAGCTAGCCATTCTGAAAAGCACGAACCACGGACGAGCACGCTACCATGAAAACTTGGAATGGCAAGAATATGATGGGAGCGTATGGATCACGGAAAGTAACTGAAGTAATGACACCCCAACATGCTGAAAAACACGGGCCACGGAAACGGTAAGGTGCACGGAAAGCAATTCTTCCATAACACCACGGTAGAACATGAAGCACAGACGATGAACCTAGCACAAAGCCACAGGAGAGCATAAGCGGGAAATCACCGAGCATTGGAGCACGATACCAGGGTAGAGCCAAGCCACGGAGCACAGTGTTACGGTAGCTCACAATAGCTCGGACGACAGACCAACCACGATACCGCGAGATAATACGATTGCACGGACGGTGGTCCAGCCACTAAACCGTGAGATAACACGCAGCAACGGGAGTTATAGACGGCAAATCGCGGAGCCACAAAAGGCGATTCCACGATTGCACGGGCGGCAGATCAGCCACGGAAGCACCGGGGGGCGCTTTTGGATATCACGATTGCACAACGTGGATCAGTATGCCATTTTTGAATATAATAACACGGGAAACACAGATGCACTACGCGAGCACGAAAGCATAGGATAGCAGAATTATATACTGCGCTCGCATGATAGCGCGATAACGCGGTCGATGAAGTCACACCAGGAGAGCACGTTACACGGGGGACGGATCCATATAACTACGGAATAGCACCCGTCGGCGAGGGTACCGTCGATGAGACGCCATGGACCATGAATGAATATGGACCACTAAACCTGTGA
>NW_003303668.1:250457-255260 GCF_000142945.1 Phytophthora infestans T30-4 | reverse complement strand
CGTTCAATTTCATTCTGCCCTTATTTTTAACGCTGGAGCGTTACCGTCACGCAAAGGGCGCTGTGTGTGTGCGAGTTAATTTGCATAATTAAAAGGCGCCGATGAGCACACACGTACTATATCGTAGTAGGAGCTGTTGAAAATTTTTGTAGGTTTCGGTGACTCATATTCCGGGCTCAATCGAAACTTTAGTACTGGATATAGAATGATGTTTTAGGCTTCGTAGTACTGTTGTACTAATTTAACTTACATTATTATTTTGCTTAGTACTATTATCAAGGCATTTCATATTTTTTGCTTGCAGGCATTTGTAGTAGTAGTACACATAATAATTATATCAGCGTTTAATAATAAAAAGCAATTGTATTAATATTAATAATAATGTGAAAAACGTAAAATATGACTATTATGGCTTACACCCCTGCACCCCACACTGCCTCCGTAAGAAAGTATTGTCTTCCTTTGTATTTGCGCGCGTAGTGTGCGACCTTAAGAGATTGTGTAAGCTTTCCAACAATATATATTGGGAAAAGCATTTGTTATTAAGTGAACGCGGAGGCACGTGACTAAGCAAGAACACGAAACACGAAGGAACATCGACCCACACTATGTAGACGACGGGATAGAAGAGCAACACGAAGCACGGAAGGCAACGGACGATGATAGAAGACTTAGCCAATGCAAACCATGAAGTTTCATGCGTAGCGTGAAAGACGGAAGAGCACGCAGTCATGAAAAGAACAGAAGGTCAAAAATAGGACGAAAGCGTACGAGCCACGGATGGGAACTAAATATATAAACACCCCAGCATGCTGAAAAGCACGGCTACGGAAGAGCACGCAGCGGTAAGAGTGCACTAACAGCAATTCTCCCATAGCATCACGGTAGAGCACGGAGCACGGTCGACGGACCAGACATAAAGCCGCGGGAGACCATAAACGTGAAAACACCGAGCATTTGAGCGGTAGAACCGATTCTTACCGAGCCAGGGAGCACGATACTACGGTAGCTCATAATAGAGCGGACGGCAGACCAGCGCCGACACCACAAAATAAAACGATGACTTGGACGGTGGCCAAGACACTAAGCCATGATAGAAATGCGGCCACTGGAGCTGCAGACGCGAAATCACCGAGCCACGGAGCACTATATCAGTGTAGAACCTGAGCTTACCATGCCACGGAGAACAATAGCGCATTAGAATTCGATTGCACGGACGGCAGACCAGCCACGAAATGGAGGGGGGCTCGGGGTGACCACGATTGTGGAGGACGATGCCGTTGTAGAGCACGCTAACATGGGCAATGCAGATGCAATCTGCGAGCACAATACCATAGACAGCAAAACCATATCGCAATTACACGATGGCGTTATAACGCGGTCGATGGAGCCTCACCAGACGAGCCCGATACACGGGTGCTGGAACAACACGACTGCGTGGAGGCACCAAACCACGGAAAAGCACCCTTCGGCTAGAGAACCAGCTATGGGAGGCGAACGGTCACGAAATACTGTGTATCAGGAAGCCGGTGCAGCCACGAAATGTTTGAGAGCAGGAAATAGTTAGCAGCCACGAAAGACGCAGTACTAAAAAACATGAGCCCAAAAGAGAGAGCTCTTAACCACTAAGCAGCGTGTGCCACGGGTGAGCAGGGAACCACGAAGCCAGGAAGATCACGGAAGAGCGCCGGCCACTGTAGAACATGAGATCTAACCTGTAGTACGGGGTAACGGAAGCGTTCCAAACCACGATATTATACGGGGCTGAATGATACTACGGAAAGGCAAGTGGTTAAATACACGATGCCAAGATCAACGGGGTGAGCCACGCTCTCAAAACACGCGACACCAAGAAGCACTTAAATTTGCGGCCACCTCATCTCCAACAAACCATGCCACTCCGCCGCGTAGCGGCGGCGAACGGCTAGTCTTACCCCCCTAGTGGAGTCTGGTGTGCGTCTGTCAGTCCGTCCGAGGGTAGGGTTCTAAATTGTAACGCAAATACGCGCGTTCTACTGGCTGCCGAGCGCAGCGAAGGCGGCGTCGATTCGCTAAAAAGCTGCCGAGCGCAGCGAAGGCGGCCCCCATTGGCTAAAACAGATATTATGTGCTTTACTTACTGTATGTGGACTACACATCGTACTTAAAATGCACAGTTCAAATTTTATTTTGCTCTCATTTTCAGCTGCGGTTCGCCACCTCACGCGAAGGGCGCTGCCTGTGTGCGCGTTGGTTAGCATTAGTATAACGCGCCGATAAGCACACACGTACTATATCGTCGTAGGAGCTGTTGAAAAAAATTGTAGGATTTGGTGACTCATATTTCGGCCTCAATCGAAACTTTCGTACTTATAGGATATATAATGATATTTTAGGCTTCGTAGTACTTTTAAATAGTAAAACTTACAAAACTTTTGAGTAATACTATGTTTTAAAAATTTCATATTTTCTTGCAGACGTTTATAGCAGTACTACAAAAAATTAATTAGTTGCGCAAGAAAAAAAACGCATGTTATTACTAATACTAATCAATTTAAACCAAAGTACCGGTATTATATTTGCGTTAGATAAAGATGCACAATTTATTACTAATATTAAATATTCGAACACTTTTAAAATGTGAATATAGTGGCTTCCCACCATCCCACCCCACATAACCATGTACACCACTCCGCCGCCGATAAAAAAGGATCGTATTCATTTGTATTCGCGCGCGTAGTGTAGGACCTTAAGAGATTGTGCGCACTTTTCACCACGATATGTAGCATACATCAAACAAAATAAAAACAGCGTTTGCGATTGAATTAGCGCGGAGGCAAGTGGATAAACAAGAACACGAAACACAGAGGAACACCGGCGCACACTATGTACACGATGGGGTAGAGGGAAGAACACGAAGCACAGAAGGCCACGGACGTTGAAAAAGGACTAAATTAATGAAGGCAGCTAGCCATTCTGAAAAGCACGAACCACGGACGAGCACGCTACCATGAAAACTTGGAATGGCAAGAATATGATGGGAGCGTATGGATCACGGAAAGTAACTGAAGTAATGACACCCCAACATGCTGAAAAACACGGGCCACGGAAGCGGTAAGGTGCACGGAAAGCAATTCTTCCATAGCACCACGGTAGAACATGAAGCACAGACGATGAACCTAACACAAAGCCACAGGGGAGCATAAGCGGGAAATCACCGAGCATTGGAGCACGATACCAGGGTAGAGCCAAGCCACGGAGCACAGTGTTACGGTAGCTCACAATAGCTCGGACGACAGACCAACCACGATACCGCGAGATAATACGATTGCACGGACGGTGGTCCAGCCACTAAACCGTGAGATAACACGCAGCAACGGGAGTTATAGACGGCAAATCGCGGAGCCACAAAAGGCGATTCCACGATTGCACGGGCGGCAGATCAGCCACGAAAGCACCGGGGGGCGCTTTTGGATATCACGATTGCACAACGTGGATCAGTATGCCATTGTTGAATATAATAACACGGGAAACACAGATGCACTACGCGAGCACGAAAGCATAGGATAGCAGAATTATACTGCGCTCGCATGATAGCGCGATAACGCGGTCGATGAAGTCACACCAGGAGAGCACGTTACACGGGGGACGGATCCATATAACTACGGAATAGCACCCGTCGGCGAGGGTACCGTCGATGAGACGCCATGGACCATGAATGAATATGGACCACTAAACCTGTAAACACACTCAAGACCTTGGGAACACGGAATAACTAGCAGCCACGAAAGGGTGTCGTACTACTGAAAAGCATGAGCCCAAAAGAGAGAGCGCATTAACGGAAAAGGGCAATAGCCACGGAGGAACATAGACGCCAACCAGTAGTACGGAGCAACGGACGCGTACGAATTAACGATACCGTACACTGCCACATGAGACTACGAAATGACAGGTGTTTTAAGTACACGACACAACATCGCACGGGGATGGCCGAAGCCTCGGGGTACAAGATCAGACTGAAAGCACACAACACACGAAGTACTTAAAATTGCGGCCACCTTATCTCCAACAAACCATGCCACTCCGCCGCGTAGCGGCGGCGAACGGCTAGTCTTACCTCCCTAGTGGAGTGTGGTCTGCGTCCGTCCGTCAGTCCGTCCGTAACGGGCTAGGGTTAATAAAACTCACGCTCATGCGGGCGTTCTACTGGCTGCCGAGCGCAGCGAAGGCGGCCTCGATTCGCTTAAATTGCAATATGTGGTGTACATATTATATGTGGTCTACACATCGTACTTAAATGCACCGCTCAAATTTCATTTTGCTCTCATTTTCAGCTGCGGTTCGCCACCTCACGCGAAGGGCGCTGCCTGTGTGCGCGTTAGTTAGCATTAGTATAAGGCGCCGATAAGCACACACGTACTATATCGTCGTAGGAGCTGTTGAAAAAAATTGTAGGATTTGGTGACTCATATTTCGGCCTCAATCGAAACTTTAGTACTTATAGGATATATAATGATATTATAGGCTTCGTAGTAGTTCTAAATAATAAAACTTACAACACTGTCGAGTAATACTATGTTCTGAGAATTCCTCATTTTTTCTTGCTGACGTTTATATCATTATCTACGAAAACTCACTAGCTAGCGCCAGTAAAATAAACGCATGTTCATTATCAACGCAAGTGAATATTAACCAACACATCCGGATTGTACGCGCGTTGAGATAAAGATGCGCCCGTTGATTACTTACTATTCACAATCCAACCCATTCAACCGGTAAGTATAGAAGTTTTCACATCTACATATACCACTTTACAATGGAGAC
>NW_003303668.1:246140-249025 GCF_000142945.1 Phytophthora infestans T30-4 | reverse complement strand
AGTGTGTTGTCTGTCCGTCTGTCTGTCACGGGCTAGGGTTAATAATCCTCACGCTAATACGCGCGTTCTACTGGCTGCCGAGCGAAGCGAAGGCGGCCTCAATTCGCTAAAATGCTGCCAAGCGCAGCGAAGGCGGCCCCCATTGGCTAAAATCGGCATTGTGTTTTGTACACACTGTATGTGGACTACACATCGTACTTAAAAGCACCGCTTATATTTCATTTTGCTCTCATTTTCAGCTGTGGTTTGCAAGGCCACGCTAAGGGCGCTGCGTGTGTGCGGGTTAATTTGCATTGGTAGGCTTCGCCGACGTGCACACCGGTACTATTATATCGTCGTAGGCGCTGTTGATTTTTTTTAGGGCCTGGCGACACCACTGGATCGCATTTTAGCAAAGTAGTAACTCAATATTTCGAAATACTTAGTTTAATACTTAAAAAATAATATTACTAATTTAATAAAAACGTTTCTAATAAAACATTTCTCCAATGGAACGTTTACCTCCCATGTGCTCGACGTGTTAGGCGGTCATTGTGCTCCCCCCGCTCGAGCCAGACGGTCTCGGGCTGCAGCTCCGGCTGTGCGCCTGTTGCGAACAATTCTTAGCATGGGATGCATTCGCACAGGGCGAGGCTCGAGCGGGTGCCCGCAGGTGCATCGCGTGCGCCTCTGGTCCATACAGCCAGGCGTTTTGGCACCGCCCACGCACACCAGAACCGAAGCCAGCCACTGATTCGCGCCAACAAAGCCTGGCCTTAGTTGCCGCCGCTATGGGCCCCCCACAACCGCCGCGGCGTGTTGTCCAGGAGCGCATTAATCGCCGCCGTCGTCGCTGGAAGCCTCGCCAGCGCAACAAACATCCGCGTAATCACCAGAAAAACTGATTGGCTAAAAATAAACGTTTCCATTGGTCACAATTACTTTCGTGTTTAGGTGCGTTGTATGGGAGCTTAGGACAGGGCGTGAGCCTAGGAGAAGGTGCGAGCTTATCGAACTGGATTTATAGGGCAGTAAGAAACAGTATGTACGATGGAGGGGAAACAAATATGGACACAGAGCTACAAAGCACGGAAGCGGGCCGATGCAATTAACATGTAAATCTATGAAAGCACTAAGAGTCACGGACTCTGTTAGAATTTCTATCTAAAACCGGGCTAGAACACGTAGCTGCTACAGAGCACGGAAATAAACTCACCTACGATACAACACGTTAGACCACGAAGCACGGTAAAATACGAAGCACAAACGGCAGATCCACGAAATAAACGGGGAGGTGGGCGCTTGGGGTGACCCCGACTGCACACTGTGAAGCACGTTGCCATTGTAGAACACGATAACACGGACAACACAGATACACTACGCGAGCACGATAGCATAGGACAGCATAACCACATTGCGATTGCACGGTAGCGCGATAACGCGGTGGATGGAGCCACCACAGGGGTGCGCGGCACACAGATGACAGAAAACTTCGGAAGATCACCCATTGGCGAGGGTACCAGAAACGGAACGCTATCGACCATGAATGATTATGGACACGAAGCCTGTGGAATACACGTAAACCCTTGAGAACACGGAATATCTAGCAGCCACGAAAGAGGGTCGTACTACGGGAGTGCATGAGACCAAAGGAGCTAGCACACAGCAACTAAGCACTGTGAGAGAATGAGTTCACAAATAGAGGACAATCACTAAGCACCGTGGGCCACGGGTGAGCAGGGAACCACGAAGCCAGGAAGATCACGGAAGAGCGCCGGCCACTGTAGAACATGACATCCAACCTGTAGTACGGAGTAATGGAAGCGTACCAAACAACGATATTATACGGATCCACATGAGACTTCGGAATGATAAGTGGTTAAGTACACGAAGCCAAGACCTACTGGGGTGAGCGACATTAGCAAAGTACCCGATACTACGAAGCAACTGAAGTTGCGGCCGCCTGATCTCCAACAAACCGTGCCACTCCGCCGCGTAGCGGCGGCGAACGTCCAGTCTTACCCCCCTACTGGAGTCTGGTGTCTGTCTGTCAGTCCGTCCGTAACGAGCTAGGGTTAATTAATGTAACGCAAATGCGGGCGCTCTACTGGCTGCCGAGCGCAGCGAAGGCGGCCTCGATTCGCTAAAAAGCTGTCGAGCGCAGCGAAGGCGGCCCCCATTGGCTAGAATCGGTATTGTGTTTCTTACACACGATGTGTGGACTACACATCGTACTTAAAAGCGCCGCTTAAGTTTCATTTTGCTCTCAATTTCAGCTGCGGTATGCAAGGCCACGCAAAGGGCGCTGCCTGTGTACGCGTTAATTAGCATAATTAAAAGGCGCCGATGAGCAAACACGTACTATATCGTCGTAGAAGCTGAAGAAAAAATATATAGGCCCTGGTGACTTATATTTTGGCCTCAATCGAAACTTTAGTACTTATTGAGTTTAGAATGATGTTTTAGGGCTTCGTAGTACTTTCTAATAATAAAATCTTTCAATATTATTTTTCTTAGTACTATTATCAAGGCATTTCATATTTTTTGCTTGCAGTCATTTTGTAGTAGTAGTACACATAATAATTATATCAGCGTTTTAATAATAAATAGCAATTGTATTTACTATTAATAATAATGGTGAAAACTTTAAAACATGACTATTTATGGGCTTTACACCCCCTGCAACCTCCGTAATAAACTAATTTGTCTTTCCTTTTGTATTTGCCGCGCGGGAGGTGGGGCGGACCCTTCAGATATTTATGGTGGAACTTTTCCCAACAATAATACGTTTGTGTACCTTCCAAACAATAATACGGTCGCGTACATCAAAACAAAATGGGGAAACAGCCGTTGCCGATCAAGTGTTGGGCCGGAAGCACGGTGACCTCCGCCAAGAAGCCCAAAAC
>NW_003303668.1:244301-245094 GCF_000142945.1 Phytophthora infestans T30-4 | reverse complement strand
GCGTAGCGGCGGCGAACGGCTAGTCTTACCCCCCTAGTGGAGTGTGTCTGCGTCCGTCATTCCGTCCGTAACGGACTAGAGCTAATAAAACTCACGCTAATGCGGGCGTTCTATTGGCTACCGGGCGCAGCGAAGGCGGCGTCGATTCGCTAAAAAGCTGCCGAGCGCAGCGAAGGCGGCCCCCATTGGCTAAAATCGGCATTGTGTTTTGTACACACTGTATGTGGACTACACATCGTACTTAAATGCACCGCTCAAATTTCATTTTGCTCTCATTTTCAGCTGCGCTTCGCGAGGCCACGTAAAGGGCGCTGCCTGTGTGTGCGTTAGTTACTATAATTAAAAGGCGCCGATAAGCACACACGTACTATATTGTCGTAGGAGCTGTTGAAAAAAATTGTAGGCCCTGTTGACCTATATTTCGACTTAAACTGGAGATTTAGTACCTATAGGATGTAGATTGATGTTTTAGGCTTCGTAGTACTTTTCTAATAATTAAACTTACAATACTGTTTTAAGTAGTACTAATTTCAAGACATTTCATATTTTTGCTTGCAGTTATTTGTAGTAGTGGTACACATTATAATTAGATCAGCGCTAGATAAAAAAATTCAATTTTACTACTATTATTATTAATGTGAAATCTTTAAAATATGACTATTGTGGCTTACACCCCTGCACCCCACACTGCCTCCGGGAAAAAGTATCATCTTCTTTTGTAGTAGTGTGCGACCTTAAGATATTGCGCAAAATTTCGCAACAATATAATTAGCGTAAATAAAACAAAATTGAA
>NW_003303668.1:237602-241081 GCF_000142945.1 Phytophthora infestans T30-4 | reverse complement strand
AGTTGGGTGTACACACGGGAAGCAACATCCCCTGGATGTTTCACACTCCTGGGCTCAGCTGTGCGAACAGCTCCGAGCCGCGTTCCTCCCGGCGAACTACGAGTACTGCCAGCGTTCGCGCTTCCTCGCGTGTAAACAAGGAAGGCGCGAACTGCACGAGTATGTGCAAGAGATACGGGAGCTCACGGCGTCCCTAGTGGGAAACCCACTCAACGAGCACATCAAGATGACTGTGTTCATGGACGGCCTTCGAAGTGGGTCCCGCACGCACTCAGCTGTTCCGGGTGCAGTCAAGCACCCTTGAAGAGGCGATTCAAGTGGCTCTTCAGGAAGAGTACAGCCATCGCCAGGCGCGTACGCCGGCCTCAGCATGGCCTGGGAGTTCTATGTCGGCCCCCGGTCGAACAAGCCCCAACGGACCAGTTCCCATGGAACTCGGGTCCGCCGAACAGCGTGACATCCGCTGCTTCGGCTGTGGAAAGATGGGCCACTTCAAGCGCGACTGTCCCGCGGAAAGACTCCGCAGACGGTCCTTCCCCAAGCCCGTTCTCAAGGGTCGCTGGCAGAAGCCAGGATCCCGAGGACAGGGGAACGCCGGGAACCAGTATGGGCGGGGCGCCCTACTGGGGAAAAACTAAGTCTTCGTGATGGGTGCGCGGGTGGCGCGTACCACGGGGACTTAGCCCCTGAGAGTCTTCGCACTCTCGAATCGGCGAAGAGCAGCGGCGGGTTGCTCGTAGTACACGGATGTGTACGGGGATACGATCATCCCTTTAGAATCTTGATTGACTCTGGGGCGTCGAAGAATTTCGCACGCCGCCAGACGGTTGCTCGTAACAGCAACAAGTTGTCCGATGCTTTGAGAGAAAGCAAGGGCAACGGGACGGTGTCAGTTTTCCCCCAACTCCTTCCGACGCTGCAGCATCTTCGACCGGTGCCTTCTTCTTCTGTCTGGTCTTGGCCTTCCTGGCCGACCTTCTTTCCGACTTACCATTCGACTTCGTGCTCTTTGCCGACTTCGCGGGTACTGGTACATCGACTTGTGGTGCCATTCCCTTCCGGTTCGAAGCCTTCTCGCGCTCCTCCACAGCGCAACGCAGATCCGGATCCTCGCGCTCCAGCTGCGCTTGTAGCTGTGCGTTCTGCTTATTATCCAACGTCTCGACGTTCTTGATGTGCTGTGTAGTGATGACGATCCTATCCTTGGGTAAGTATACTTTGTACCCCTTGGTCTCGTCATTCTTACCGACAATCATTCCGACCTGCGCGCGTGGTTTCCATGCCTTCTTTCCTGGGTCACGGTACGCCGTGCACGGACTACCAAAGGTCACCATGTCCGACAAGTTCGGCACAGTACCGGTCAACATCTCCAACGGAGACTTTCGCTTAGTATTTGCACTACAGGAGCTGCGGTTCAACACGTACGCTGCATACTCCACCGCATCGCCCCAAAAGTACAGCGGAAGTCCACTCGCAAACAGCTTGCATCGTGCCATGTTTAACACAGTTCTGTGCATCCTCTCAGCCTTGCCATTGGAAGCTTGGTTCTTAGCCTCACTGGTCTGGCGTCTCACGCCCGTGGCCTTACAGAATGGGTCAACGTTAACGTACTCCTTACCACCATCAGTACGTAGCACGTGGATCCTGCAGTTGAATCTTTTTTCGAAATACACTAGGAAGTGTTCAAACTTCTTCGTCGCTTCGATCTTGTTCTTGGCCAAGAACACGCGCACATAGTTGGTCGAGTAGTCGACAAAATTTATCAGATATCGGTTGCCACGGCGGTCGTTAGGAGTCATCGGCCCTTTGATGTCGGTGCCAATGACTCCACCAATTTTATCAATCGGTGCATTGGAGCCTGTGTCCTTCTTGGGCTGGTTATTCTTGCTCTGCTTTCCCTGCGCACAGGTCAAGCAGTTCGGACGGGTCCTGTCCGTCAGCAGGATACCAGACCCTGCGGTATCAGCCATGCGTTCCGCGGTGTCGTACGCAATGTGCCCCAACCTCTTATGCAACGCTAGCAGCGTTGTTTCAGTCACCGCGTCACCGAGTGCTTCCCCGGCTTCGCGAACTGCAGCATTCACCACGTGAACGCGTGCCTCCGTGGTCTTCTCACCCATAACGTCTACCATGAGAACGCCATTGCGCCTGTGTATCTCGAACACACGTACGCGATCTTCTTCTCGTACGGCGTAGCTCTTGCCGTCGTGTCGTTCAAGATACACATCGCGGTCTTCAAGTCTTCCGTAACTTATGATGTTATCCATCAAGTTGTCCGCGTAGTACACCTCGGACATGTCGATAGCAACTTCCTTGCCGTCAACAATTGTGCGTAACTTAACTGTACCGACCTTCGTGACGTGCACCTCACCGCCATTTGCAGCTCTGCACACCTTGTCACATGCGACCGGATCGCACAAGATGTTCGGGTCCTTCACAAGGTGTACGCTGGATCCGCTGTCCATGATCCACGAGTCTGAGCTTGAAGCCGCCTCAGTTGTCACAGCCAGCGCGACCCTGGTCGATGCCCCAGCACCTCCCTTATTCTTCTGTGGGCAATTGATTTTTAAATGCCCGACTTCTCCACATTCATGACAAGTGCGTGTTTCTCCGCTGCCAACTCGAGCGACAAAACCGCCACCGCGTCCGTTTTGGTCACCGTTGCCACTTCCATGGCCGCGACCACCTCGTCCATGGCCACCTCGATTGCTCTTGCTACACCCGTTGCCGTTGCCTAACTTTGCTGTGTTGGCCTCGTATTCGATCGCGAACGAAACCAGCTCCGCGGCTTGCTGCAAATGATCCATGCGCTGCGAGTTGAGACGCGTCAACATCGCCCTCTGAAGGTATGCAGGTGCTGACTTGCATAAGCACTGCAAGACGCATTGCTCGGAGTTACCGGACCGCTCAGCCACGTACACTAAGTACTGGTAGTGTTCGGGCCATGACCTAGACGATATCTTCTCCTTCGCCATCTGCTCAATGCGCTTAGCCGACGGAATCGGTGTCATGTACAGCACCAACATGCTGTTCATGACGTATTCAAGGGAGTTGGAGACTGCTGTCCAACCGGGCAGCATCTTTTCGAAGTACATTAGCGCTGTGCCCTCGAGTTTGCCATTGAGTGCGAGTATCCTGAGCTCCTCCGGCCAGTCTCCTCCGCTCCTTTGCTGTGCAGCACCAAGTCGCTGAAGGAACCGCAGCCCTCACGCCTTAAATTTGGCACCGACGCCAGCATATGTCTCCTTCCCCGAGAACTTTGAAACTCGGACCACTCCAGGTCTCTCTGTTTCGGGACCTTGACTCTAAAGTGCACCGGTGGTACGGCAGGCTACGCCACGTGCGGTTCCTTCAGCGACTTGGTGCTGTGCAGCAACAGAGCGGAGAAGACACCGCCGCGGAGCTCCCGTAAATTGCCCCCGAACGCCGACATATGGGGGCCTTCGCCAAAAAATTTTTAAAAAGAGACCACTCCGGGG
>NW_003303668.1:219447-225205 GCF_000142945.1 Phytophthora infestans T30-4 | reverse complement strand
CCGCGTAGTCTTACTCGTTTTCGTTTTCTTTCTTGTTTCTTCGACTAGCGGGCTTGGGTTTAGGTACGGTGTTGGCTTAACCGGTGCATCTGCAAATGCATACCGTTTCGCCTTCACTTTCCCTTGTTTTGTTAGCGGATCTTGACTTGCGTCAAGTGGATCGAGTGTAGATCCTATGAAGGAATGATGGTAGGTGCCATCTGAAGGTGGATCTAGCAGACACGGCTGGTGAGAAGTCAAGATCCACCGCGAGGCGTTCCAGATCCCTTACTTCCGAGTCCGGATCCAAAGGGGTGAGGATCCCATACGGAGTGACCTGGATCCAGGATATGGGGACGGTGGATGCAGTGGATCTCTAACTTTCGTGGGACAATGGAGATCACAGACGGTTGCAAGAAGATGTTGGATGATTGGAGAGCTCAGATCCATGACGAGTGTACACTTCAGTGAAGTGGATCCAAGCAACCTGGTTCCAGATGAGAGTACCTATAATAGGGTGACCATATTGATTACGCCATGGATCCGGGGATCTGAAGATAAAACAGCTGGGATGATGGGTCAAGGCAAGAAAGGACACGCAGCCGAGCCTGGTGAGGTATTTAACAAGTAAAAGACATATAAGGTAGAAATCCAGGCAGGTATAGGCTTAAGTATCAATACAGACCTCAATTTGCACAGTAACGCGCAAGTGCCTTCCTTCCCTCAAGAATCGGAGCTCCATTGGCCGTACGAGCTAGAAGAAGGTTGGGAATTGCGAATCTAGTGTTGGTAGTGATAACTGGATAATACATTGGCCAGATCCTACAACCTAGTAAGCTTTCCTATACACGTGCAGATCCGTCAGGCTAACCGAATTTACTACTTGGTCGGTTGCACCCTAGAGGCTCTCAACTTTCAAGATCCCGTCATAGGAGGCGGCAAGTACGACGCAAAGGAAACGCAAAGGCAAGGGACGCACCCGAAAGGCAGCCCTAAGGCCAGATCCACGATCTAGGCCCTGGATCCACTTAAGCTCGAATAATCGCTTAGGATTCGGAACCATCCACGGACGCAGAGTGAAGATTTTCCACTGCTGCGCCATCCCATCCCCACGTCTCTCCAAGACACTCAAGCTTCACCACTTGAGCTCTTCGGAAGTTACCGAGAGAGCAAGATCCCGCCCTACCGACGGGTACGCAAGGTGAGGAAAGTTCAGCAGAACACGGATCATCGGGGGACCCCCTCCGTTAGTCGGTGTCTGGGCGCAGTTGGTAAATTGGATCCGGCAATCTCGCAGATTTTGCTGATCCCGCTACACCACAATTGAGTCTAAATGCTGTTGTGCTGCTGGTATGTCGTCAGCACGGCATCGGCACCCGTGACGCTTGTGCTAAGCGAGACAGAGTGAATGAGAAGATTCGCGATAAGCTACTCACTCTTATGAAAGCCGTCGCAGAGCCAATCGATGCTGCTGAACCTCCTTCTCCCACTCCTGTAGCATATTTTAGTGAATTTGAGAATTTATTTGCTCCTCCGTCACGCAGACCACATGTCATCACCTCAGACCGGATGCACCGACGCAATGCAGAGGATTTAGACCGTTGGATCGACGACCCAATCGCGGTAGAGCGCTCACCGAATGGAGCACCGGAATCGGTGTTACCATTCTGGCGGAGAATTGAACACCAAGGTGACTACAAAATTCTATCAAGAGTCGCACGATTGCTGTTCGCTATCTTAGCTTCGTCCTGCCAAATAGAGCGCGACTTTAGCGTGAGTGGGAGCATGGTCACTGTGCAACGCACTAGTTTGTCGCAGCACAGCATTGATATGTGCTTGTTTCTAAACCGCAATCGCGAGTTTGTTGACCTTCTGCAGTGTGAATCGATTACTAAAGGAACGCACCGACAGTATACACCCTCGTGTTTTACGTATTCGCTGGATTGGAATATGGACATGAATATCGACGATTTCGCGGACGAGATGCTGGCCAATTTCACCTCGAACTCTAGTTTGTGTGACGAAGAGAAAGACTCGACATAGGTACAGTATAGCTACAATGAACGTAAAGTTGTGAAGGAGTATATGGTAGGTCTGCTCGACGAGTCTGTGCGCTTTATCCAGGAGGCAACCCGAACATTTCGGTGTCCAGTTCCTCACCGCAGAGCAACAGCGGCTTTAACTAGGACGTTTCGTGCAGGCCGAACGACGCTGACACCGTCTTCAGTGTGTCGTTCATAGTGACGGGCACTTGTAGCGCGTAGGGCGTAAGGGTGTCGATCGTGTACATTGTGCCACTGGCGGACGCCGCAATGACGTACCCAGGCGTTCAGTTCAATGCGACGGGACTGGTTGGTTTTGCGAACGCGGAGATGGATGCCGGTGCAATTACGACGGTACCATCGGTGTTCGTGAGAAGCAGCAATGGACTACAGTAGTTTACATTGGGATCCGTCCAAAGTTCATCTTACGAGCCCTGATTGTGAAACGTTGCCGAAGCAAACTTCTCTAAGTTTGCTCATACACGCGTCTGTCACTTAACTAAAGCTACTTGCATAAAAATATATTGGATTAAGCTGTGATACTTCATCCTAGGCTAACTCGGAACGTGGCCTTCCTGTTGCGTCCATCGCGTACCCAACCGCTTTCTAGCACGCTATAAGATACTCGCAGCATTTCAGCATCTAAACGCAGCTTGTGCATTGATCTGTAGCGTTTCGCTGCAGCCTCCGCTCTATGTGCAACATCTTTCTGAACGTCAGCAATCACTGCCCGACGGTCCGCGTTTCCGTTTGAGTTTAGTTCACCCACGATAGGCAAGAGGCAATGCCTGATGATGCACCCGAGATGGCGATGCGCTGTCCTTGTCATTTCGAAAATTCTTAACTTCGGAAAACTTAGGTTTTTCATTCTCCGCCTCAACCTTCAACTGCGACGGTAAGGCTGATGTATGCGCCTTGACAAGAGCATCTCGCATTCGCTGCTGGATAGTGCGATCTTCTTTGGATAAATCTTCGTCTTCTTCATCTTCAACGTCACCCGATCCATCTCCAGTATCGCCGCTCACACAGGCGTAACAGCGGATGGCCTCGCGAACGAGGTCGTGTATCAGCTTCACGCTGTTCTCCCCCGTTTGCTTTGTTTGCTCGGAAAAATCGTCTATCCGTACCTCGGTAAGACATTGGCCGACCTCCCCTGCCACGTCATGCTCCAGCTTGATATCACTAATTGCCGTGCACCTTCCTGTTTGTGGATAAGCAGTCAGACGTTGGCGCTGCACAAGTTCCATACGCTTCTCTACTTCTTTTTTTTACAAGCTTCTTTATTGTGTTGCAGGCCTCAGCTTCATCTACCATATCACGTATTTCAGGTACACGATCGCAATGCTGCTGTACTTTTTCTCGTAGAATTGAGGTCGCATCGGCTTGACGTTGAGCTTGAAGGTTAAGGTCAGACTGAGTAGATATTAAAGCTTGCTGCACTTGAGCTTCAAAGTGGCGCTTTGATTTCTCAATTTCTTTCAGCACGAAGCTCTTGACAGCGGCATGCGAAGTTCCATATGAAGTGATCGTGTTTGAAGTAAGCTCCTGTTTCAAATCATCGCGCGCCAACTTAAAGCCCAGCTCGAACGATCTCTTAAGGTGGTCCTTCATCTGTGTTGTAGATTTTCTTACAAGCTGCTGTGCCAGTTCGGTTGTCATTTCTATAGTACTCGCTTGGTGCGTTGCTATCTTCTCCTCGACGAGTTGGTGGATATGTGAGGTAAGTACCTGGAAGCCACTGCCAATTTTCGCATCAACCTGCTGCTCCACTCGAGCGACACCGTCTACCTGAGCGGCAATCATCGATTGCGACTCACTATGGGCCTCCCGAAGTGCACGAAATAGCTTGTCCACCACAGATCTTTCTATCAGCTCTCCGACGTTAGCTGGCATTGTTT
Organism: Phytophthora infestans T30-4; assembly: GCF_000142945.1. Lineage (NCBI taxonomy): Eukaryota > Oomycota > Peronosporomycetes > Peronosporales > Peronosporaceae > Phytophthora > Phytophthora infestans. The sequence goes on along the minus strand of NW_003303668.1, from coordinate 221,286 downwards.
CTAGCCGCAAGAATTGCTCACGAATACCAGCGTGTGTCGCCATCAGCTCTTCGTGTAATCGGCCTGCGATTGCCAGTTGTTGATTGGCTAGCTGCTTAATGCCGGCATCTGTGGATTCTCGAACAGCAATCAGAGCGGAACTTTGGGCTTCGCCTTTGCCTTCGAGCTGGATCAGCATAAATGTGTGCCCTTCAGCGAGGGCCTGTGTTTGAGTAAGAAAATACTCTGCAAGCTTAGCCAAATAGTCTTGAACATGCGGGACAAGCTCGACGGTAGATCGTTCTGCCACCACCTCAGCCACTGCGGTCTCGGCGCTATGGTCTACAACGACAAGGGAATCTCTTGTTGCTGCGCCGTCGCTTGTGCTCTGGCCTGCGCTCGGGTTAGCACCATTGTGACAAGGTCACACAGCACCTTGCACAGAGGAAGTGCTTAAGGGTATTAACGACCCGAGTGAACGTTAGTCCACGTGTTCCCGGCCTCAAAGGGAACGGTTTGCTACTTAGAAGAGTAGATTTTAAGACTGATGTATTTATAGGTAAGATAAGCTTGGGTCTCATACAAACTAGAGGTTACCTATAGTGGAGCTAAGTAGTCATGCATTGACGGTTCCGAGAGCACCTGGTACCGTGTATCAGGGGTCAACAAGAGTGACGGGTCACTCTTTATGTAACATGGGGCACACTGGATTGTACCCCGTTACATCCTCCCCCACTTAACTGAGAATCACCTGATTCTCCAATCACAACAGATTATTAAATCAGAAGTGAGATAATTAAAACACCCAAAGGTGAATTCTCACACTGAACAGCCTTAAGCCTGGTGCGGCTCTCAGTCACATCCACGGTGACTTGTGCTTCTAAAGCTCACTGGGATTTGCATCCCTATGCTCACAACTGTGTTGGCCGCAAAGCCTACACTCAGAGTTGCCTTAGCTCCTGCGCTAACGCGCGTACAGTGCTTTGGCATAGGTTGCAAAAGCATCCGAACGTGTGGCATTCGCCCACAGCTCGCACGCTGAGGACACGACAGTCCTCGCGAACGCGTCCGGAGCATGTTGTCTCCCGCGAGGGACGACCCGGGAAGGGCAACACCTTCCCCAGCACTAGAGGGAGCTCTCAGCTCACCTCGGGTCATGCCTTTGGCTCCAGCAAGGATCCATCCTTGCGGGGTAGAGCTTCTGCCACGCTCTCTTCGCATCTTGGTCACCATACCCACGGCGCGTAGGTGTCCTTCATCGACACCGTGTAACGTGACGGTACACAACCGTGGTGTTGGTATCTCCCATCGACACCATGTACCGTAGGGTACTGACCTTTGGTGCGGTACGCCCACCTCAAGGTTGCCATGTTTGGTGGCAACAGCTTCTGCTGTGCTGTCGCCTGAACGGATTCATGGCCAGTGCTCACATCATGCACGACGCGTGTGCAAGCACGGTGTACAGGTCCATGGGCCCGTACACGAGGTACGCTGTGTACGACACGTACCATAGCTACCATCAGTGCTCCGTGCACTTCATTGTGTCATACACGACGAGTTCATTACGTGGAGCTCCTGGCAGGCTGCTCGACAGCAGCCAGTGCCGATGCACGGTACGTGCGTTGACTCACAGCGTCCAGAGCGCATCGGGTCGTGGTATGGTGCATATCCTTTGCACCTATACCAGTGTATGTCACAGACATCATGTACCTTGATGGTACCCGACCGTGGTGGGGCATATCTTACCACCATGCCACTGCGGCGTTGGTGTCTGGCATTGACACCGAGTGCTCACGGGTACCAACCCATGGTGAGGCAAGCTGCCATCACCACGGTGTCATGCTCGGCGCGGCACCAGTT